>NW_013953380.1:22180-28554 GCF_001266775.1 Austrofundulus limnaeus
CAATTTCAGAACCGTAACGCAGAACAGTTAGTCACAGGATAAAGCTTTCTGTTATTTTATCATTATGGTGTTGGTCACGAACAGCAAGCCCTCTCTGCTGTTCAAGAAAATAATAAACTCTTAAAGGGGATTTCTTTACTGTAATGTCATATGACGTTCTTTTTCAAATGATGCTTTCTGATATTCAAGATAGTGATAATTGGTAGGTAGTTAGTTATAAGCGGTACTGCATTTTAATTTTAGAAAGCGCAAATCCGCTTATGAATTATAAAAATTAGTAAGACCGCTAAAGCGCAAATGACATATTTAGGTCCACAATTAGCGGATTTGCCCTTTAGTGGACTGGTGCCCACCACTGCAGGAAAGTTTTCATTTGATTTAATGCAAGGGGAAAAAATCTGTATGTAAACATTGTTTTGAACTGTAAATAACTCCAAGCAAGAAGAGCCTTGGCTAAAAGAACAAAAAAAAAAGATTATTTTATTAGAACCTARAATTGCACAGTATATCACAACTTTATTTGAGAGTGGCACTTGTTTAGTTTTGCTCTACAATTTGATAACAGAAAAGTCAACTGCATTGTGGAGGAAGGACTTACTCAACATGCTGCTCTTGTACTCTTTAACATGTTCCAACAGRGAAGTTACTCTGGGAAGTATTCCAGAAAGGTGGTTTATTAAACTGAACATTGGATGGAGAAACTTAACAGTAAATTGTTGGGACAATATTTCACTGTTGCTGTTGGACCTGTAAGGACTAAGGTAGAGCAGATGAAAGGGAATTGTCTTTTATTCACTAAAATAATCTGTGGACATTATTTCTCAGTGCAATACAAAAAAACGGTTTCTGATTCACGCAGATGTTGCCTGTGTATTATGTTGAATATGGGAGGTTGGAGAATGCTACTGACATAAATAAGGAAATATGATTTAAAAAGGGAAATTWTTCCAATAAAACATTATTTTCTTAGAAAATCAAACAAAATAACCACACAATGTTCACATGTATGCTGTGAAAATAGATTAGTACCAGAAAAGTTGGGGCTAGAAACCACTTTCTTATTTTTCTTCTCAAATGTCTTTACAGTATTTATTGTAAAGATGTTTGTATAATGGAYTAAAACTATACAGTGAGACTAATGAGTCTGTCACCATACTCTGGATTCATACTTCGCAGTAAGTAAAGAAATTTGTTTTTGCATGTGTAAGTAGCAAGRTGTTCCTTTCTGCAAAATCATTTCACTCTTCACGAGCAACTGAAGCACTTATCTCTTGAAGGCCCATCCGTCCGTTTTCTGCCACTTCTCCGGGGTCGGGTCGCGGGGGCAGCAGCCTAAGCAGAGAGACCCAGATTTCCCTCTCCCCACTCGGGCCAGCACATCCAGGGGAATACCAAGGCGTTCACAGGCCAGCCGAGAAGCATAGTCCCTCTAGCGTGTCCTGGGTCTTCCTCTGGGCCTCCTCCCAGTGGGACATGCCCGGAACACCTCACCAAGGAGGCGTCCAGGAGGCATCCTAACCAGATGCCCGAGCCACCTCAACTGGCTCCTCTCAACGTGGAGGAGCAGCGGCTCTACTCTGAGTCCCTCCTGGATGACCGAGCTTCTCACCCTACTTCTAAGGGAGAGCCCAGACACCCTGCGAAGGAAACTCATTTTGGCTGCTTGTAACCGCGATCTTGTTCTTTCAGTCACTACCCAAAGTTTGTGACCATGGATGAGGGTAGGAGCGTAGACCGACTGGTAAATCGAGAGCTTCGCCTTCTGGCTCAGCTCTTGCTTCACCACAACAGACAGATACAATGCCCGCATCACTGCAGATGCAGCACCAATCCGCCTGTCGATCTCCCGCTCCATTCTTCCCTCATTCGTGAACAAGACCCCGAGATACWTRAACTCCTCCACTTGGGGCAGGACCTCCTCCCCAATCCAGAGACGGCACACTACCATTTTCAGGCTCAAGACCATCTTCTTGAATTTGGAGGCACTGATCCTCATCCTGACCGCTTCACGCTCGGCTGTGAACCACTCCAGTGAGAGCTGAAGATCATGATCTGATGAAGCCAATAGGACCACATCATCTACAAAAAGCAGAGATGTGATCCTAAGGTCATCAAAAAAGGATCCTCTCAACACCTTGGCTGCTCCTAGAAATTCTGTCCATAAAAGTTATGAACAGAATTGGTGACAAAGGACAACCTTGGCGGAGTCCAACTCTCACCGGAAACGAGTCCGACTTACTACCGGCAATGCGGACCAAGCTCTGGCATCGGTCATACAGGGACCTAACAGCCCGTATCAATGGGCCTGGTACCCCATACTCCCGGAGTACCCCCCACAGGAGCCCACCTTGGGACACGGACGAATGCCTTCTCCAATTCCACAAAACATATGTAGTCCGGTTGGGCGAACACCCATGCACCCTCCAGGACCCTGCTGAGGGTGTAGAGCTGGTCCAGTGTTCCACGACCAGGACGAAAACCACACTGCTCTTCCTGAATCCAAGATTCAACCATCCGACGCACTCTCCTCTCCAGAACCCCCAAATAGACCTTACCAGGGAGGCTCAGAACTATGATCCCCCTATAGTTGGAACACACTCTGTGGTCCCTCTTTTTAAATAAGGGGACCACCACCCCGTCTGCCGATCCAGGGGAACTGCCCCTCATGTCCACGCGATATTGTAGAGTTGCGTCAACCAACGCAACCCCACAACATCCAGAGCCTTAAGGAACTCCGGGCGAATCTCATCCACCCTCTGCGCCTTGCCACCGAGGAGCTTTTTAACCACCTCAGTGACCTCAGCACTAGAGATTGGAGAGTCCGACCCAGGGTCCTCAGGCTCTACTACCTCATGGGAAGACATGTCCGTAGAATTGTGGAGGTCTTCGAAGTATTCCGCCCACTGACCCACAATGTCCCGTGTTGAGGTCAGCAGCGCACCATCTCCACCATAAATAGTGTTGGTGACGAACCGCTTTCCCCTCCTGAGATGCCAGACGGGGACCAGAATCGCYACAAAGCCGTATAGAAGTCTTTTTCCATGGTCTCTCCGAACTCCTCCCACGCCCGAGTTTTTGCCTCAGCAACCACCCGTGCCGCATCCAAAGTTGCAAAATCGTCTCCCATTGACATTGTTTGTGGTGACAATTGCTTCATGTTGTTTGCAGAGTTGCTTTGTCTGCCCCTTCCCGACAGAAGGACTGGGCTGAACTTTTTTCTCATAGAAGTAAGTGCAAAGTATTGTGTGATTGGTCAGATGTTTTTGGACATGCTTGTTTATGTGGAAAAGTCTTCAGACTGCAGTGGTTAATTTTGCTTCAACTACTCTGCTTCCAATTTTGTTTTGTSTTCAAACAATGTGGATAGTTTTGAGAAGCAGTTGTTTGAGTCAGTCAGAAAATACGTTCAGTTTTTTCCAGACACTTAAGATAGTCAGATGCTCAAAAACTACTGGATGAARAGAGCACAGACATTGTTATGGAAGAGTTCATCAGCTTAAAATTGTGATGCTCTATCTGTGACAGAATTGTGGCCAAAGAGTGGATCAAGGAATGGAGTGAAAACTCCAGTGGGAAGAAGCCTGTGCTCTAACATGTATTGAGGTGTACTCTCTCCCGACCATTACAGCCACAAATAATGTCTCCATGCTGCTGCCTCTACGCACAGTAATAGTACTGTCTCCTTCCATAAATTCTTTGCCATTTGTCTATCTTCATAAGTTTTGCTGGAACAGTTGAAAAGAGGGCTGTCTTTTTTATTAGCGTCAGCCAGCTGCTCCTCAGCAGGGAAGTCAAAGCAAAACACCATTGCACTTCATCCACTTTTTGGCAAATAACAGGCCCACAGCAAAGTTCTAACCAATCGTACAATAGCTGACGCACACCCCTGAGGAAAACAGTTGTGCCTGGACTTTATGATGAGAACAGGCTCTCTGAGTTCATGGAAGAACAACAAAGACAGATTTTTTGTTCACCTTTTGCAAAGTATGAATTCAGCTTCATAAGCAGTTCTCTGATTATGTTAATCTACTGAACATTTTACATTGAAACTTTAGGTGAAGTAAACACAACCCCATCTGACTTACAGTGAAGAAAATGAAAATGAGTTTCTTTAAACCATAAAATGAATATACACTCCTAATCAAAATTTTAGGACCAGTTGAAACTAGGGCGAAAGTTGCTCCAAACAGTGAAGGTGGCTTCTTGGAGGGTATTGATTGTGTGGAACTGGTGTCCATTTTTGTAAACTTCCATTGACACCCAACCCCAAATGTTCTCAATTGGATTTAGATCAAGGGAACACACAGGATGGTCCAAAAGAGTGATTTTATTCTCTGGAAGAAGACTTGTGTCAGGTGGGTATTGTGAACTGCAGCGTTGTCATCTATAAAAACCCAGTCATTACCACACAGACGATGGCCTTCAGTCATGAGGGATACCCTCTGCAACATATCCACGTAGCCAACTGCCATTTGATGCCTTTGCACAACCTGAAGCTCCATTGTTCCATTGAAGGAAAAAGCCTCCCAGATCATGATTGCACCTCCTCTTCTGCGCTGTGTAGAAAACATCTCAGGTGGGATCTCCTTGTCTTGCCAGTAACGTTGGAAGCCATCAAGACCGACAAGGTAACATTTTTTCTCATCAGAGAATAAAACTTTCTTCCACCTTTCAATGGCCCACATTTGATGCTCTCATGCAAACTCAAAATGGGCAATTTTGTGCCGTTGAAGGAGACAAGGCCTTTGAAGATGTTTTTTTTTTGTTCCTAAAACCCTTCTCTGGTAGGTTCTGTCTGATGGTTGGGACTGCATTTGGCACCAGTAACAAGCTTAATTTGGGCCAAGATGGTCCTGTGTCTTGACGTAATTTTCGTTAAAACTTCAGGCCCGCACCTCCCTTCCACTTCTTGCTTACTGCCTTTGTTTTTACAGAGAGCAGCAGATCATTACGTTTTCAGTTCACCAACGTCGGGGAAAACGATCCAAACCATACAAGTAGCCCATCAATTTAAAGCCTAGACTCTGCTCTTTCCAACAATRTAAGTGTCACAGCTCTACGTGAAACATCCACCGAACAAGCAGCCAAGGAATAGCGAAAAAGGCTAAATTCTGGAACCATAAATGCGAACATCTTTCCTTTGTTTTTATGACTTTAATCCACTTTGGAGTGATTTTTTTCCCACTTGGCTGAGCCTTTATGTCTCCTGTGTTATTATTGATACATGTACAGTAATATGCTAATTCTGTACTGTGGAGGTCATTAAGAGTCGTCGAGTGAAAAAATCTTTTGCTAACACAGTGTTGCCTGTGAACTGGAAGACCGGTGCGTGTCCAAAGAATGCTGAAGTGCTGGAATCGTAAGTCTGTGGCATATAGGCTATTGGAACCTCAGTCTCAGGGCCATTGATTTTTTTGGGAGTTTACCACTTGACTTTTTTGTTCCATAACCCTCAGGATCATTTAAAAAATGCAAAATGACTGTCTTACTGCATCCAGCTTCAACAGTAATGGCATGCGGTGAGAGGCCTTATGGAGCTCAACAATTTGACCATGTTCATAGAGAGAAAAACTGACAGCTTGACACTGTGGATACCTGGACTTTTGATCAGCTAATGAACAGCCTATTTCAGCTTAATGGTTGTTTGCAATAAAATGCTTACTCAATTTTCTTTTGTTGTTTCACTCCTATTTCGAAGCTCTACTTAGAATCTTCTTAAGATCCAACAGTGCAAAATATAAATCCTTGCCATTTTTCAACTGGTCTTAAAATTTTGATCAGGTGTGTACTGGTAATCATTTGCAGAAATTCAAAAACTTACTTTCATTCATATGCTGCTGTTTGTATGGTCATTGATGAAAACTTAAGTCAGTTTATAATGAATACAAATTACTAAAAAGTTAATGGAGGAGTTTTGGGTGAAATGTCCTGTGTAGAAAATGTTAAAACGTAAATGTCCATCCATCCACTCACCCACCCATCCACTTCCAACAACAGAACATGTTTTTCAAAAATAAACTGGTTTCTTCCCCAAAAAGGGTATTTGTTCTGAAAACTAACTTGGAAAATAAACAAATCGTATTGTGAGATCATCTTTAAATACTGATACATGTGGTTTACAATGGCTTGCACTTTACCATATTTTGTCACATGACAACCATAAAGAAATATATTGCATTAGAATTTAATGTGAAAGACTAACACAAAGTGGAATACAGTTGTAAAGTGGAAAGAAAATTATATGATTCAAAACATAGTTTACAAATAAAGTGAAAAGTGTGCACTCAGAGAAGGGAGCTGAAAACTTTTGCTCACCACACGTGTGTGTGTGTGTGTGTGTGTGTGTGTGTGTGTGTGTGTGTGTGTGTGTGTGT
>NW_013953380.1:29730-32613 GCF_001266775.1 Austrofundulus limnaeus
GTATTGTTCGACACAGCACTGTTCAATACGGTTCGATATGGTTCGGCACGGTTCGATACAGGTACATGTATTGTTGCACCCCTAATACATACATACATATGACAAACAGGAAACAATTTGTTCAAATAAACGATGTAAGATCTAACGTGGAGTTCCACAAGGTTCTGTGCTTGGACCAAAGTTGTTTCTCTTATATGTAAATGATCTGATAAATGTGGCAGGGTTGTTTAAATGTGTCTTGTTTGCAGATGATACCACATTTTTTTGTTTGGGCAAAGACTTAGAACGGATGTTCAGGATGATTCAGACAGAATTTGTAAAAATACAAACTTGGTTTAAGCTTAACAAATTATCACTAAATTTGAACAAAACCAATTATATGATATTTAGTAATAGAAAAAGAACGGTCGATGTTTCATTTAAAGTTGATGGTGTGGAGATCTGTAAAGTTAGTGAGGTGAAGTTTTTGGGTGTTATTATTGATGAAAACCTGACCTGGAAACCTCATATAAATTACTTAAGAACAAAAATAGCAAAATCTATTGCAGTACTACATAAAGTAAATGAGTTATTTAATGATGAAGCACTGTTTATATTATATAACGCAATAATTGTTCCACATTTGATTTATTGTGTTGAAATTTGGGGTAAGGCATGTAAAACATTTACTAATTCTATTCTTATTTTGCAAAAAAGAGCTATAAGAATTGTTACCAGAAAACATTATAGTAACCCATCAAATATATTATTTCATCAACTGAAATTATTTAAATTTCATGAGTTGGTTGATTATAAGAGTTTGTTGATTATGTATAGGGCTCATAAAAAATGTATTGCCTTTGAATATTCAATCTAATTTTGTTAAGAGGGAAAGTTGTTATAATTTGAAAGGATTTGAAATGTTATAAAACCTAAAATTGGAATAAACTTGAAGGATAGATGTACCTCATTTCAAGGAATAAGATTGTGGAATAACTTGGACAGCGATATTGTGTGTGTTCTTTACATTTTGTCTGTAGAAATTTGGCACCACTGTGATGTATAAAGACATCGGTTTTGTAAGTCAGTGTTTGACTATTTTAAAGATTGTTTTGTTTATTTGTTTCAAAGTAATCTGTCTTTAAATTCTAATTTTTTTTAATCAAAATAGCAGAGGTGAATTATGGTGTGATGAAAAAAAAAACGTGTTTTTGTTAGAAAATCTTTGGTTTCTACCTGAAGCCATATTGTGTTAATGACAAAGGTTTATCTGAAGAAGTGACAGAAATGTACTGAACAGAAACAAAAATACTGGGCTGAGATAAAACACTGTTCTGTCAGTTGATGAAAGAATCGGTTCTGGACCCAGAGAGAAATCCACACTGCTGAGAGGAAGCTGCCAGATGAAAGTCTCTGTGGTGTTGTTTACTGATTTCTTTCTTGTTCATTTTATTGAATATATTTTCCTGCAGGACTGGGTGGAACATGTCAACACTGTGGATCACAGAGTCGCATGCAGAGACCTGCGCAATAAGTGAGGACATGTTAATGTGCTGCTGAAGCTTTTAAACTTGCTCTAAATGTTCAAATGACATCTAAAGTTACTTTAAAATATTCAGACACCCTTCATGTTTTATTTTATGTTGCAGCCTGAAGCTAAAACAGTTTAAATTGCACGTGGGAATCTTGTGTTTTATGACTGATAGATGTCCATGTTTTGCACTGTGGGTGAGAAGGCAGCTCCTACCACAGTAACGATCAACAATTCTATGGCCTGAATCTCTGCAGGGCGTGTCTCTACCGAGAGGCTTTTATGCTCAACACTTTGCTGTGTGACATCACACAGTACCAGCAGCGTCATACAGTAGTTTTTGAATGAATAACGAAATTCAAACGTAGTAGGCAYACTTAAACTCAAAGAGAGCAGCACAAAGACGTTTTTAGACACAATGGAAATGGTAAAATGGTAAATGGACTGAACTTGTATAGCACTTCATCAAGTCCCTCCGGACCCCAAAGCGCTTTACACTTACAGACATTCACCCATTCATACACACATTCACACACTAATGATGGCAAGCTACGCTGTAGCCTCAGCTGCCCTGGGGCACACTGACAGAGGCGGGGCTACCATKCACCGGCGCCACCAGACYCTCTGACCACAATCAGAGGTGGTCATTGTTGTAGATTTAAACAATTTCAGAACAAAATGTTCAATTTTAGTCATAAATAAAAAAGTATTACCCTCAGAGCACAGTTTAGACAGTTTTTCTGCAAAAAAGAAGTTGATTTTGGGGTAAGTTCTTCTTTAAGTAGAACACAATTATTTAACACAGTCAATGATGTATATAGTCCATAGCCTAAAATAAGGTGTAGCCTAGTGGTGGGCAATCCTGGTCCTTGAGGGTTGGAGCCCTGCAGTTTTAACTTTTTCCCCTGCTCCAGCACACCTGATTCAGTCATTGAAATACCTCTTCCAAGTTCTGCAGAAGCCTGATAATCACCCGTCCGTCCGTCCATCCGTCCATTTTCTTTTGCTTATCTGGGGTCGGGTTGCGGGGGCAGCAGCCTAAGCAGACTTCCCTCTCCCCAGCCACTTGGGCCAGCTTGTCTGTGGGAATCCCAAGGTGTTCCCAGTAGAGATCTACCGATACAGGTTTTTGAAGGCCGATAGCGATTTTTTTAAACATCAGTCTAACCGATACGCCGATACGTGCAGCCGATATTATTTGGCCGAGTAATGAAGCCGATACTACTTTTTCTTCCTCCATTAACATGATAAAAATAAGAATGATAACAAATGTTACACAAGTCTTAATTTAAAACAAAAGAAAAACAGAGTTTTTTATCAGAAGACAAAACTTCAGTTGAGACTAAAAGAGAGCTATATATAAACTATAAAAG
>NW_013953380.1:32735-36335 GCF_001266775.1 Austrofundulus limnaeus
ATTAATAAGAATAATATATTTTTTACATAAAATTACTATTAAATCCCAGCATTTTTGATACAAAAACAGCAACAAGCCTAAATAAAACTGTCAGAGCAACACAGAGAAAAAGAAGAGACACACATACATCTTGCTATCTTTGTGAGGACTTCACACACAACGCTCACAGCATCTCTGCCTCAGTCTGCTGCTCCCGTTTTTAACACCAGGCAAAAAATGAATTTAAAACAGCTGACGTTAACTTTTAGATTACAGTTTGAAATGTACACWGAAGAGAACCAGCATCACGACTGCAGTCACAGTAAACGTGATGTGAGCAGCGTCTGGTTCACATGATGGTGGACGGCTGCGCTCGCTAAAACGTTCAGCGARAAAAGACCGAAAGCTTTTATTTTCATCTAGCAGGGAGAACAATAGAGGTGTTTTTCTATGCCTCATGTGAGCAGTTCCAGCATTTTTAAAAAGAAAAACAACGCGGACACGCTGATTACAGTGCGGTGCGAAAGTGAAAGTAAAATGTGTCGCAGCACTCCCGTCAGGAAAAGAAACTTAAACACAGCKGTTCTCTCTTCCCTGATATTCCGACACAGAGGGTAGAAACAGTTAAATTAGACAGTTAAAACACATTTATAGTTCATAACTCACCCTTGTTGTTAGCACTGTGTTTCACAACATTAGYTGCTGCGCTCTCCCCGGGGGAAGGGGCAGACACATGCGCTTGCGTGACCYAAAGAATGGATCGGCCTAACGGACAGCATATCGGCCAATACCGATACAAGGAAAAAACGCAAATATCGGCCAAAAATATCGGCCAGCCKATGTATCGGTCGACCCCTAGTTCCCAGGCTAGCCGAGAAACATAGTCCCTTCCGTGTTTCCTAGGTCTTCCTTTGGGTCTCCTCCCAGTGGGATGTGCCCAGAACACCTCACCAGGGAGGCGTCCAGGAGGCATCCTAACCAGATGCCTGAACCACCTCAATTGGCTCCTCTCGACGTGGAGGAGCAGTGGCTCTACTCTGAGTCCCTCCTGGATGACTGAGCTTCTCACCCTATCTCTAAGGGAAAGCCCAGACACCCTGCAGAGGAAACTCATTTCAGCTGCTTTTATCTGCAATCCGCAGTATCTGCAGTAAATTGAGAGCTTCACCTTTTGGCTCAGCTCTCGCTTCGCCTTTTGGCTTCACCACAACAGATCGGTACAGTGCCCACTTCACTGCAGATGCAGCAACAATCCGCCTGTCGATCTCCTGCTCCATTCTTCCCTCATTTGTGAACAAGACTCCGAGATACTTAAACTCCTCCACTTGGAGCAGGGCCTCCTCCCCAACCCAGAGGCRGCACCCTAGCCTTTTCYGGCCCAAGACTATGGTCTCGGATTTGGAGGCACTGACCCTCATCCCGACCCCTTCACACTTGACTGTGAACCGCTCCAGTGAGAGCTGGAGATCACGATCTGATGACGCCAATAGGACCACATCATCCRCAAAAAGCGGGGGTGAACTCCCATGCACCCTCCAGGACCCTGCTGAGGGTGTAGAACTGGTCCAGTGTTCCACGACCAGGACAAAAACCACACTAMTCTTTCTGAATTGGGTTTTCARCAATGTGATGGACCCTCCTCTCCAGGACCCCTGAATAGACCTTACTARCGAGGCTTAGAAGTGTGATCCCCCTATAGTTGGAACACACTCTGCGGTTCCCWTTTTAAATAGGGGGACCACCACCCCGGTCTGCCAATCCAGGGGAACTGACCCCAATGTCCATGCAATATTGTAGAGTCACGTCAACCAATGCAACCCCACAACATCCAGAGCCTTAGGGAACTCTGGGCAAATCTCATGCCACCCCCCAACCCTCCCAGTGCCTTGCCACTGAGGAGCTTTTTAATCTCCTCGGTGACCTCGGCACCAAAGATTGGAAAGTCCAACCCAGAGTTCCCAGACTCTGCTTGCTCATGGGAAGATGACCCAAGTTAAGGTTAGCAGCGCACCATCGCCACCATAGMCAGTGTTGGTGGTGAACCACTTTCCCCCGCCGAGATGCCGGATGGTGGATCAAAATCGCCTCAAATCTGTATGGWAGTCTTTTTCCGTGGCCTCTCCAAACTCCTCCCATGCCCAAGTTTGACCTCGGCGACCACCCGAGCTGTAATCTGCTTGGACTGTTGATACCTATCAGTTGCTTCCAGAGTCTCACAGGCTAAAAAGACTTGATAGGACTCCTTCTTCAGCCTGAGAGCATCTCTCACCGTCTGTGTCCACCAGCRGGTGTGAGGGTTGCTGCCGCAACAGGCACGACAACCTTAAGGCCACAGCTCWGGTATGCCGCATCAACTGTGGAAGCACGGAACATGGCCCACTCGGAYTCAATGTCCCCAACCTCCCCCGGAACRTGTTCAAAGTTCTCTTGGAGGTGTGAGTTGAAGCTCAGTCTGACAGGAGACCCTCCCAGTGTTTCCCAGCAGACCCTCACTATACTGTACGTTTGAGTCTGCCAGGTCTGACCGGCATCCACCCCCCACCATTGGAGCCATTTCACCGCCAGGTAGTGGTCAGATGACAGCTCCGCCCCTCTCTTCACCCGAGTGTCCAATTCATGCAGCCACAGATGACATGAGACGACATCAAAGTTGATCATCGAACTGTGGCCTAGGGTGTCCTGGTGCCAAGAGCACATATTGACACCCTTATGTTTGAACATGTTGTTCGTTATGGACAATCCTTGAGAAGCACAGAAGTCAGGGCAATAAGTATGCCCACTCCTGCTCGGCGCTTCTCAACTCCAGAGTGGAAAATGTGTCCAACCCGTCTCGAGGAGACTGGTTCTAGAGCCAGAGCGGTGCACCAAGAGTAGTCCAATTATATCTACTTGGAGCTCTCAACCTCACACAACAGCTCAGGCTCCCTCCCCACCAGAGAGGTGACATTCCCCGTCCCTAGGTCCAGCTTCTGTAGGCAAGKATTGAACCGCCAGGGACTTCGCCTTCGACCACAGCCCATTCCACATTGCACCTGACCCCTATGTTCCYTCCCACAGGTAGTGAGCCCATGGGAATGGGGACTCACGTCTCCTCTTCGGGCTGTGCCTGGCCGGGCTCCATGGACGAAAGCCCGGCCACCTGGCACTCCCCAACGTGCCCCGCCTCCAGGCCTGGCTCCATAGTGGGGCCCCGGTGACCCATGTCTGGGCAAGGGAACACTCAGTTCATTCTTGGAACTCATCGTAGGTGTCTTTGGTCTGCGCTTTGTCTGATCCCTCATCTAGGACCTGTTTTACTTCGGTGACCCTACCGGGGGCATGAAGCCCTTGACAACATAGCTCCTAGGATCATTGCGACACTCAAACCTCTCCACCATGATAAGGTGGCAGCCCTGGGAGAGTYTGATAATCACCCATTCCTTCAAATTAGATGTGTTGGAGCAGAGAAACAAGTAAAACATGCAGGGCTGTGGCCCTTGATTCCCTTACGTGTTGGCCCAGACACAAATTGTGTTAAGTTTACGGAATCAGTAATGTTCAAAAAGTCTTTAACCAGACATTTGTCATAAAATAAAATATAGAATGTAATATTTACAGTAAGATATGTACAGTGGTTTGCAA
>NW_013953380.1:37065-38571 GCF_001266775.1 Austrofundulus limnaeus
ATATATTTATGTTTGTGGTTGTAATGTGACAAAATATGGAAAAGTTCAAGGGGTATGAATACTTTTGCAAACCACTGTATTTAAAATTGTTTATTTACTAATTATGTAGTGAAGTATTGAGCTTGTAATGTTCTTTCAGTTTCTGCTGCTAACAAACACCCACACAGAATAATGCTGCCTCCACCATGCGTCATTATAGAGATGGTGATCTGGGCACCAGTCATGAAATAGGTAATTAATGTCAGCAGAGATCAAGTGAAATGGGAAGAAACTGAGCAAAATTTCAAATGTTATAAATATCTGAATCTGTATGGGAATGTTTTTTCAGGAGTTTTATTTTCCTTTTATTAAGTTTATTCAGTTATATATAATTTTGATGTTGCTTTTTCATTATGAGATCTGGAGAGATTATTAAATGGTACTGGTAAATGGTACTGAACTTATAGAGCGCTTTTCAAGTCCCTCCAGACCCCCAAAGTGCTTTACACTAACAGACATTCACCCATTCACACTCACATTCACACACTGATGATGGCAAACTACACTGTAGCCACAGCTGCCCTGGGGCACACTGACAGAGGTGGGGCTGCCATGCATCGGCACCTCCGGACCCTCTGACCACCATCAGTAGGCAAGGTGGGTGAAGTGTCTTSCCCAAGGACACAACGACTGAGACGGCTGGACGGGGGATCGAACCAGTGACCTTCTGGTTCCAGGACGACTCCCCTAACCACAAATAAATTATTAAGGAAAAATAAATTTAAATGTAGCATCAGGCTGCAACATAAAGTTAAGGCAGTCAGTCCTAATAATTTATGAAGCCAATGTATGTTTATTAAAGAAACTGATCAAAGTTTGGAAGTAATATAAATCTCCACTCTGATTGATTTTACTGTGTGTGATCTAACATATGTTTGTGTATGTTTAAAGGTATCCAGGCTGGAAACCAACTCTACCAAGGTCAGTTATACTTCTGWCTGTTTCAGCTTGTTGAGCTCAATTCTGCTAACTAGGTTGGCTCCAAACAAAACATTTGTAGGCACAGATGGATTTATTGACAAAGAAAATGTTAACAAAWGAAAAGAAATCTCAGATAAACCCTAGCAGAAGGGTTACCACGCAGTCATTATCACCGAACAGAAAAATACTTTTATTAAGTTCAGAAACTGCCTTTAGGTACTGCTGGTGAGACACGCRCACACACGTATGTTAAACACATAAACCACTCCTCTTCTGCATGTTTGTCCCCCTGCTTCACAAAACCTGTGTACATTAAATAGGTTAAGAACAAGCTTCACTCTGAACATACAGTATATATTAAAGTAGATGTTTGGTCAGTTTGATGCCAAACTGACAAAAAAAAAAAGTTTGATGCCAATGAGAAAATCTTGGAAAAATTAACACTGCAGCTTGACTTAGATGTGCAAAGCTTAAAGTGTAACTTACCCCCCTGTGAAAAGATAACTCCGCCCCAAGGCGAAATTTGAAAAATGCATCAAAGTGGGT
>NW_013953380.1:42171-44806 GCF_001266775.1 Austrofundulus limnaeus
TGTGTGTGTGTGTGTGTGTGTGTGTGTGTGTGTGTGTGTGTGTGTGTGTGTGTGTGTGTGTGTGTGTGTGTTAGTGTGTTAGTGTTTTAAAATCATTTGTATATCAGATGTTTTCTTTCTGTTCAGTTGTTTGTTTCAAATCATTTTTAAATATGTTGTTAGACATTTAAACACACACCAGTAATATCAAGAATCATGCAGTGTATTGTGCATCCCTACACAGCAGGCTATTTTTATAACAAATCCTTTTAACGTGGAACCCATTTTGACGCAAAATGAAAACTGTCTTCTCCTGATAGCTGTTTGTTTAGATTTGCCTTKGTACCTTGGTTCTTGTTGGATAAARACAAATCTCTGATTACACCTAAAACCCTGCATGATGATGTTGTTTTCAGTCGGAGCGGACGCTACGGTAGCCAGGATTTTTGGGACGCAAAGGATGGGTCTCCTTTTGATTCAGTGTCTCCATCATTGTCTCGGTCTCCAAGCCCTCCTTCATGTTGTGACCAAGACACCTATCCCCTCAGGCCTCGCAGGAGATCTTATTCTCCTCACAGAYGCCCAGGGGCCCACCACTACCCAGGTAGACAACAGAATAAAAGCCAGAAACAGTAAAATAAAAAGGAATTTTATTATTAATAATAAAGCATGGTAACATTTTCGTCCGTACTGTTAAAGTACGAAAGACTGAGCTCAGAGAGCAGATGTGTTGTGACTTGTATCCTGACAGTTAAATTGTTTCCGGTCTTTGTTTTTGCTGTACCAAGAGGGCAGTCATCGGGTCTATCGCCACCGCTCTCGCAGCCCACCTGATTCTGAGGGTACATTTTCACCACCCAGACAGGCTCATCCTGAGAAGAGGAGCAGTGAGTCATCAGGTCAGCTGCTGTGTAACTTCAGTTTCTGTACATTTCAGGCTGTATTTGGCTACTTAATAACAAATGCTGAAACCAAACTTTGTTCTGTCATCAACTGCCAACAGACTTGTATTTAGATAGTCAAAACCCATGACAGGTCACTTAAAAACAGAAGGTGCAGACTGTTTGAAATGGTTGCTGTCATTCACTACATCATGCTTATTATGTACAGTAGCAGCAGACAGTTTGTTTCAAATACTACCAACAAAATACCATCATCGGTCTCCATAACACTGATATATACAATAAGTAAGCTGCACAATTAGGCGTGGGACGGTATGAGATTATGACGGTATGATAACCTTGGGCAAAAATATCAGTTTTACGGAATGACGGTATTATGTTTACAGCTCTAAAAGTTTTGTTTTGAAATTTGCATTTAAAAACAAAAAAAAAAGAAAATAAATTTTCTATTATCGTATTCAACTTTAATTATCTTTGTTGGAAGCTGTTTCTAGATCTCAGAGGTGTTATGCTGAAATATTATTTACCTGTGTGCATCTGTACTTTGATTTTTAGCACCTAATGCAATTAGATTATCCTGATAAAGTTTACATCTAATAGGATAACTGATTCTCTATTGCTTTATTATTTAAGACAAATCAGTGTATACTGCACGACTAGTCTTTTTATTGAAGTAAAGTATCACGTTGGGAGTTTTTATTGTGTTTTAAATGACAAAGGGGTTTTTGACATAAAGATTATATAATTATATGCACACAGAAACAAGAAATCACAACTATGAATGTATGTTTATGAAATGCATGTTCATCTAACGAGCTGCTTGGCTAAAAGAGGCATCAGTTTTATCACTGTTCACTTAAAACTTATCAAAGACACAATCCAACAACTCAAACAGTTTTGCAGACAAGTTGTGATCAGCGCATTAAGCCACAGCAACACAGTGACATAATTCACAATCTGATGCTAATGTTAGCTCGTTCATTTCAAGATGGCATAACTTTACCTAGAGCTGTGATCATGTTAAATGTGTTGCCTCCACGGCCCACACTGCCGTTGTCTTTACGGCATCATAAATATTTTCATATAGCTGGATTTATTATTTTAGACAGGAGAAAAGTTTGGGGAACTCTGTTCTTCAGCCACCACCACACAACCCCTGCAAAGCTGTGAGTGCCGACAGGCAGTCTGCTGCAGGAGTGCGCAGGGGAAAGTGCAGCGGCACAGTCCAGAGGAAAAATAAACAAAAAAACGCTTATACCATAGGCACAGTATAACTGAAAATTTTAGTGGTTTTCAAACCGTGATTTTTTTCATATCACAGTATGCCTTGAAATCTGTATTTGGCCCATGCCAATGCACAATATTTAAAAAATGCCCGTCTGCCCATCAGTCAATTTATCAATCGGGGTTGGATTGTAGGGGCAATAGGTCCTAAAGGGAAACCCAGACTTTGTATTTCTAGCTCCTAATGGGGAATCCCAAGGCATTCCCAAAGCCTCCAGGGGTTTCCTCCTGTAGGAGGTGCCAGAAAACCTCAAAAGGGAAGTGGAGGCAGGAGTCATCCTGATCAAATGGCAAATTCACCACAACTGACGCCTTTCAATATGAAGGAGCAGCAGCTCTACTTGGATTTCCCACCAGACAATGGAGCTCCTCATCTTCTTATTTATAAGAGGAAGAGAATTTCAGCTGTTTTTGTTCAGGATGTTGTTCTTTCTGCGATGATACATACCTCATGATCATAGGTGGTGGTT
>NW_013953380.1:45349-47172 GCF_001266775.1 Austrofundulus limnaeus
GTAATATTTGGGGTCACAAGTTTTTGTCATGGATATTTTGTGGGTCAGAAGACAACAAGTTTGGGAACCACTGATCTAGAGGACCTACTTATTTTTTCTTTTTGATTTTTTTCTACCTGGATTGCTGAGATGCATCAGGACATTTTGAACATAGACAAACAAGTAAATCAATAGTCTTGGCTTTTGACTMAATGGTTTCCACAGTTGACTGATGCAACATTATCTTTACTGAAGATGAGGACCTGATCMATGCTCCTGCTTCATCCTACCATCACTTATAAACAAGACTTTGAGATACCTGAACTCCTCAKCTTGAGGTGGAGGGAGCGTTCCACCGTTTTCTGATTAAGAACCATGGCCTCAGACTTAGAAGAGCTCTCACATCAGCTGAGAACCACTGCTGTGCACACTCAAGGTCATGGCCCAGGAAAACACTGACAGATCCATATTATCTGTTAAAAGCTGAAAGACGTAATAAAACGTGTTGTAAAAAATAATGYGCTGTTCAAAAATAGCATGTCTGAATAATAGCAGGACCCACTGGATTTCTTCTCAATTCTTTATTTTCATGTCTGACTCCGATCAGGTTCATACAGTACAGCATTCAGCAGTTAGACCTCAGTGTAGGACCTTGAGCAAAGCAGCCCAGTCTGTCCAGGCTGGATCTAAGCAGAGRCTCTGCAAAACGCTTATGAAAATACTTCTAACTTCTGCAATGRAGAATTGACCTTATARTGTATTTCTTACTGSTTACACCTCTGCAGGTGTTACCTTTTACATCAGATGTCAGAATGTCACCAKTTTTGTTTATACTGCAGCCAGAACACATCGATAACAAACCTTAAGGCTGCAATGATCAGAAAGTATTAAAATACAAATCTGGATCTAACATTCACTTAATCATTTACAAAATTTCTTTCAGTGTGATTGCAATATTGTAGAATAYTGAAATGACAGTATCAGTTGCAATTAACCCTCATGTTCTGTCAACRTTCACAACACAGCCCATGTTTAACCTGTGAGTATGTAGAGAAGTGTATTTTAACCAGATTGTCAGATTGTATTTGTTGTGTGCCGTCTGTCTGAATTATTATTTCTTTACCGTTTTGTGATATTTATACTCTACAAACTGATGTTGTGATATCAATAAGTTGTCAATTTATTGTGAAGTTCTTGTGAAAAGTAAAACTTTGAGCTTCACAGTGTTTGTWAGTAGGGATGTCTYGATCCAGATTTTTAAGCTCCAGATACAATCCAATATTTTTAATGATTAGTCTTTCCAATACTGATCTGAAAGYTTTATTTCTTTATTTCTTTCAAAGTGACWATGTTGGTAGYATTAAAGCGAGCCTTGCTGTTCCCACCACCAGGAACATCAGTTTGCAGGTTTTGCAAGATTCAGTTTCAGCATCATTGTTTTCCATTGAAAAGTGTTCCCACACTGTGGACAAGGGCCCAGTCCCAATGCTCAGTGCGCAATCTGCGCCCCTCTGTGAAGTGTGGATTCAGTCGAAGTGCACATCAGTGCTGGACTGCGCAGATTACAAGCATGCAAAACAATTGAGAATTGGGACAGTACGGATTACATCATCAAACACCGGGAGCTACCGGTCACTGTAAGACCAAATTTCATACACATAAAAGCAAATGTTTAAAGAAAGAAACAAATTTTATCTCCTTCCTGATTGAGTTTACACAATATATGCAATCTATTCACTTCTCTACTAATCAGAAGGCAAAAAAAATTACAATGTCTTGTTCACTTTTTTTGGATTTCCTGATTTAACTTTGTTGTGATTGTTTATTTTTTTGTGGTATAATAA
>NW_013953380.1:47227-50946 GCF_001266775.1 Austrofundulus limnaeus
TATTTTTATACATATTTTTTCCTCTTTTTTTCATTTATAGTTCTTCATTCCCACTGGCAGCATTGTTATTTTTTGTACCATGTTTAAATGTTTAATAAAGGTTTATGATAAAAATAAAAAGTGGTCGCTGTTTTGGCAGCATTGAATTGTGGGTAATACACTTCACCGAAGTCCGTCAAAATGCAGACTTCGCGGAAGGGCGAAAATAGTACCCAAAATGGGCGGGGCAAAGGGCAGATGTGGAGAATGTGGGACACACTACGCACTCAAACCCTTCAACATGAACGTGCATTTGAAGTGCACAAGGGAACGAGGGTGGGAGTGCGGATATTGGGACAGGGCCATGGTTGCATACTTGTGTGCGTCTTGACTTCTTAACAGCAGTTGTAAAGCATGATGATGCTGAAAACTGTTGCGAAAACTGGATCGGCCCGATCACATGACTAAACTCGATTCTACCTTTSAAAAAATGTCTATCTGCCACTGATACAATACTGAGTATCTGATCGGGACATCCCTATTTGTTATAACGGTTGACCCTAAAATAATGACAKGTTTGTGATGTCTGTGTGCACATAGTTTGAGAAAACAACATGTTGAGATATTTCTACATGCATGTAAATCTTGTCATTCCACCATCTAATGACATTATTTTCCTCCTGTGTATTTGRTTTTGTTTAACAGGGGCGGTCTCTCGTAAAGGTGTGAAACGTCCTCGTGATGGTTCTGTTAACACCAGCGGGAGTCCTCCATCTTCAGCAGCTGACCACAGCGCCAAACGTAAGCCGTTACGTCCCTCCAGTAAAACCGTCAAAGGTGCACCAAAGCCTGACACCAAAACTACCAAGGTACCAAGTTATAAATCCAACAGATCTCTACCCAGAAACCACTTCTTGTGATATTTTCAGTTGGTGTTTCAGATACAGACCCTGGAAGTTGGAACAGCATGTTGAACTTGAGTGTTAACATGGTATTTTTTGTGTTTTTAGGCCGTCAAACCCACCCCTGCTACGAAGAAGAAGAAGGTTGTGGCTCCAGCAAGCCTGGCACTGTCTGCTGCAACGCGTGTGGTTTACCTGACAGGCATCCCAAAGGACGCCACAGAAAAGGAAATTAATAGCCTGATTAGCTCTTTTGGCAAGATGAAATCTCTGATCTTTGGGTTATGCTCCAAGGAGGAGAGTGASAAGGGACAGAAGGTTTGTGTTTGTTGTGTTAGAAAAAAATATGTTGTTGCTGTCTGTCACACATCATAACTTTGAACCTCTGACCTGCTGCAGGCAACTGTGGTCATGATGAGGGCAGTGGACGCTCGGGCTTTTGCTTCTGCTCGCAACCTTTATATCAGAGAGAAGAAAATCACTGCTTCATTAACTGAGGTACACCACTCCAAACTGTATTCTGACGAGATTTCAAAAACTCACAATGATCACAGAAACAACATTAAACCAGGGGTGTCCAAACTTTTTTTATTGAGGGCCAAATACAGAAAAATAAACAAAGGGCCGGGCCACACACTAGAAGTGGCATATTGATACATCAGTAATGTGTGTATTTTTAACTCACCTATGTCAGAGGTTCTCAAGCCATTTGGGTCTGGGGACCCCTTACAAGGGCGAAAAAAATTCCAGGGACCCCCTCATAAACCAAAGGCTGTTTTAAAAGATAATTTATTGTCATTTCAACCCCTAAATGCCATTGGAATATATATTTTTATTAAGTTTATTACGTTTGTTTTATTAGTTCATTGTTCTCCATGCATTTTTAAAAATAAGAACCAAATTAACATTTTAATAAAAAATTTTTGAGGACCCGCAAGGTACCTCTTGCGGACCCTTGGGGGTCCAGGGACCCTAGTTTGAGAACCTCTGACCTATTTGAAGAACATTGCACTCAGTGGGAGCAGTGATGCTGTCCTTTGGAATGAAGGATGGCTGACATGAACTCAAAGGCCAACTGTGCAAATGGTCTAACAGTGTTTGTTTAGTATTGGGCATAAGGTCACTGTGGTTAGTCTTCGCATGGGTTCTGGGGGGATAAAGTTGTATCGAGGGGGTTTTAAGGTCAAGTGAGGGGTTGGTTAACTGTCCTGCACACCATTTTCTGTAAAATGATGAAAACATAAATGGATCAGTTTTACTGTAATAATGTAATAATCCTAACAGCCTCACCTCCGCTCTCTTTTACCTTGGTGCACACCAACGATGCCATTCCTTTGYGCTCGCCCATCATGGCCGGAGCTCCATCCGYTGTTACTCCGCAGAGCTTGTCCCATCTTTTCARCTGCCTCYGACACAGCTTCAAAAATATCTTTTCCTGTCGTTGTGCCTTTTAGRCTCATCATATCAAGCAGCTCCTCCGTAAARCAAAAATTATCAWCTACTCCCCRCAARAAAAWTAACARTAGYGCGGTGTCTGTGGCATCCGTGCTCTCATCGCATGCTRTCGMGTAAAAATCAAAACCACAATATTTGTCTCCCAGCTGAAGTTTCAAATTAGCCGACAAGTCCTCAATTCTCATAAAACCGACGGACATTATATTCTTTCATCACAGCAACATCTTCATTGCTAATCTAGTTCAAGTTAGGAACTTATTTAATGTAACTTWATTCATTTGGTTTAGTGATAACTTAATTTTATGGGTTAAATTAATTCAATAGTCGCACATTTTACACATCAAACTGGCTTCATTTGTCATCGTTTCTAAATTAAATATATTGTTTTTGTTTTTCTTTGCAGAAGCCTGAAGATGAGCCGTCTCCTGAGCCCAAAAGGTTTGTTCATTCTCACATAGCAGACAGATGTGGGCCAGATTGTGTCATGATGGCACTGTTTTTAAAACRGGATGTCCCAAATGGACCAGTTGTGCTTTGGTTTATGTGGTGGTGGCCCAAGCGAGAACCACCTCTGGTAAACCACATCTGGGCCTCCGTCATTCTTTCTGTATCTGGGTCGAGTGTTAGTGCATTGTATGGGCAAATAGATAGATGTTGAAATGTGATTTTCTTCTTTTTAAAGAACCAGTCCAAACTGTCACTCTGTTTATGTCTGTGGACTCACTAAGCTCTTTTCTTCACAGGAAACGTGGCGTAGACACAAAAAGAGGCGCATCTGATGCAGCTGTCAGCAGYTCAGGTAGGAAATCTGTGTAAAAAGTCAACATTTTACCCATAAACTTGAATTAGACTGCAGCAAAGGAGCCTTAGTAGTTTATACTAGAGATGCAGCAAGGAATCTGTTTGTGACTAGCATGGCCCAATAAAATCAAATGTCCAATATCTTTCTGCAAGCTGCTATAGTCTCTGATCTTCATCAAATGAACGGACACTTGGTTTCARCTGCAGCTCCTCAGACAGAAGAACTAATTACTGCTGTGTTTTTTTCTTTTAGAATTTTCAAACTATCTGTAGGCCTGGGCGRTATGACAGTATTTTGTTGTACAGTGGTACCTTGACTTAAGAGTGTCCTAACGAGTTTTTTGAGATACAAGCAGTCTCTCAGATATATTTTATCTTTGAGTTGAGAGATAAAATTTGGGTTACGAGCGAACTTCACACGCCCCACGGCTAGATGGTGCCACGAACACAGGAGTGAACACCGCAACAAGTGTTCACTGTGTCAGTTAGCTTTAAGCAGTTAGCTCGTGGTTAAAGCATTTGTGTTCCACTCACAGTTATTTTTATAAAGCTTCATGAACCAGCTTTTGCCAACTATGGGAC
>NW_013953380.1:53221-55691 GCF_001266775.1 Austrofundulus limnaeus
TGAAATATCGCGATATTTCAGTGTATCGATATTTTCTTACACCCCTAGTGCTGGGTGGTATACTGGTTCGTTATTTTTATTACGATATAAATTTTCTGAATACCCACATATCAGTGTAAATAGCCTAAACATGTTAGTGACCTTTCGTTGCGCTCACCAGTCAACTGTTTCTCTTACTTTTCCTCGCAGCACCACTATACGTATTAGCAAGCTAATGTTCTTGTTGGAGCAGATTGTTGCAGTAACTGGTGGCAGGTGGTGATTCCACTGCTTATATTGACTGACATTTAAAAAAAATCCAGTTTTCACCATTTCTGAATGTAGTAAACAACTCTTCACTGACGTGCACGGATAAATTTAACATTAACATATTTAATGTGCTTCTAWTGTGAAAAGCCCACAGGAAGTAGTTTTGTACTGGTCTACAGAGGCTGATTGGTCCTGTTAAGTTTATGACCTTAAAACATCTRACAGTGTCAGTTAAATCAGTGTCAGCTACRGCTGGGCGGTATKACCTCAAATTCAWATCACGGTATAAATTGGACCCYTTCATGGTAACGGTATATATCGCRGTAGAAAATTATCATWAAAAGCAAAGATAATGTAATTTTTAGAGCRTTTATTTTGCAGAAAACTGYCATCATARTCAAACCCAGTATTTTTGCTKTAGTGCAAATCAAYAGAAGTACAAAATGTTTTATATGTATTGCAAAATGGTTTCAACAACAAACAAAAACATTTCTCAAATTTTCAACAATATCAAAATAAAGTGGATGTTACAACCAGTACATCAAGTAAAATTAGTCATTTAAACATAAAAAATTCAATATTGACTAAAACGTTATAGTGTGACAGGCCCTGAAGGGGCTTAAGCTGCACATAATCCTGTCATAAAACTATTTTAGATAACTGGAATATAAGTGTTGTGAAGCCAAATAAATGTAATATCTGTCTGCCATACAGTGAGCTTCTGCTGCTGAACTTATCAGCTGCTGCTCTGCTGCGCGCTCATCTTCATCATCAGAGCAGAACTGTTACATTAGCAAGATGGATTTATGACTGAACGAACGTCCACGTCTTTTTTAATCACCTTTGTGGGTAAAAGTACATAAAAACAAGTTTTTACGGTTGTTAATGCTTCGCTCTGCATGACGTGCAGCGGGAGGGAGGGAGGAAATGATCCCGACGTAACTTTTCTAAGCGGGAGGGGAAATTTTGAGGATTTATTCTCTCTATATTTGTTTTAAAATGCTATATTTTTTTATTATATTTCAAACTCCTCCTGCTCAGTTGTCTCTGCACTCACAGCCTTGTTGACACAGGTGCGATGACGTAACTGATGATAGGACGGTAGAGTATAAATTTCTACCGTAGGCCAACTTCATACCGTTTCTACCGTCTACCGCATATACCGCGCAGCCCTAGTGTCAGACAAAATTGAAATTGGCAGGTCAGACTTCTTAAAAATCTGTGATCAGACAGAAAACTACARTCGGTGCACTCCTAGTTTCTTTATTGGTAATAAAAGAGTCGAGATCAAATGACAAGTAAGCCATGTACCTGTGATTTGCATAGTCAGATTTAGAAAACTTTTTTTTGTTTGCATGGCTTGAAAAACTATCCCAGACCACACACATTGTTGCCCACCTCCATCCACATTGTACCTGCCTCATCCTGTAACATTCACTTTAAAACTCTGCACAGAGTCTGTGGTCTTTAAGTTTTTACTCACTGACTACAGATGGTGGGAAAAACCATGTAGGTCATTGTTAATTGTGGTGGGAGTGCACACTGCCTGACATCTACAGTGCAGGTGTCTAAGCTCAGTCAAATGTGGTAAAATGACATTACTCTGAGGATTGTTTTCCACTTACTGTGTGAGGTGGGGAGGTGAGGTATCGAGTGCTCAGCCTGACCTGCTTTAAGAACTGACAGCTGGGAGGTTTGACTGAGGCAGGTATAGGATGTCCCCTCTCCCTGATGTCAGTGTGCTGTCTTTGAACAGAACTGTAAAGTGTTGATCACAGGCCTCCCTGAGACAGGCTGGGCAGAGACTGACATCATCCAGCTGGCCCAACCCTTCGGAACTCCCTCTGACATCATCCTGTCAACAAACGTCAGAAAGGTTGGCATCAACGCTTCTCCACCTGAAAGTTCAAATTGTTTTATTTGTAAAACTGTGATGTTTCTTGTGTGAGAATATTTTACATTCTGTATTTAAAATGTGGAGATATATGGAGTTTAACGAGGATAAATTAAATATGTGTGTCTGTGTTCAGGCATCAGTTCAGACTGGATACCTGCCCCACTCTGTCCACATGTTAAAATCAGACAGAAGTTGTCTCCTCGTTTTTTATTTATCTACAGAAAATGTCAGTACCTTCATAGTTTTAATCCCCATGCAGTTTTTATTTAGTAATCATCTCATTTGCTCAGGTCACACTTCAGGAGCAAGACCTCACATTGTTGA
>NW_013953380.1:56676-60299 GCF_001266775.1 Austrofundulus limnaeus
TAAATAGCCTGGATCTCTAAACAAGAATCTGTTGTGTATTTAAAAAAAACTGTTCAACAGAATCAACTTCCCTTCAAGTTAAATAAAAAACACATTTTTTACTTTATTATATTGATTACTTGATTAAAATGGTTTGGCTAAAAAAAGATGAATTTCCTGCTGTTAAAGGTAAAAGAATGTGTTTTTGGATGTTAGGTACTTGTGTCATTCGAGGACATGGAGGTGGCTCAGGAGATGGTGAAGGTCCACAGCTTCAGGCCTTCAGTGGTTAACGGCACAGAAGTGAAAATGACTCTTCTCAAACAGCACGTTGGCCGAAACACACCGGTACAAGAATCAGCTCAAAACTGCCACTCACATCTTACAGATGTTTTTGTCAAAAAGAAAACAGTTAACAGAAAAAAAAAACGATTCATTTTTTAAAAATGTGTCCTCACAGGTGGCTCTCTACAATCTTTTCATGGGATCAGCGGATCCTTTGGTGAGTTTGGCTTTGTTCACAGGCCTTATCTGTTTCTTAGTCAACAGACTGATTGCCATATTGTTGAGTAATAGTCACTTCAGATGTAGCCTCATTTTGTTTTACACTTCCCAGCTCTATAGTCATCTCTTTAATCAGAAATAAGAAAAAATCCTTAAACAGATAGTTGACTGCCCTCTTTCAGGAGAATCTGGCTCCAGTTGTCTGGAACCGCCTGCTGGTTATTAAGAATGTTCCAGAAACATCATCTGGACCCTCTGAGGTGAAAAACGTGATTCAACGCTTCGGTAAAACCAAGAAGACTCTAGTTCTCAACGGCATGGTAAGGACCATTCTGCTAATCCTGCTCACACTGTTGTAAACCCCTAAAGTTTAGACGGTAACATTTTGTAAAAGACAGTCTTCATCAGATGAGTGACGTCACACTCTGGTCTTTGCTCGTTCTCAGGTGATTTGTGAGATGGTGACGGCAGCCGTAGCTTTGTCAGTTTACAAACGCTTTCAGAAGTTTCCCTGCATCGTCCAGAACAACCCGCTGTCTTTCTCCCGCAAGCCTGACCCTAAAGTCACACATGCCAAAGTGATCGCTGCATTTTCTGATTCATCTGAGGTTCGTGAGTTTAGTGTCTTGTTATGGTTGGAGAAGACTGTATGTGAGTCCCTCTCTGTGTCCCTGGTTTTATTCAGGTTAAACCTGTGGGTAGCAAAGACAGCCAAGCAGCTGCAGCATCTCAGAAAACAGAGGCTGCATCAAATCCAGAGATTTCTGAAGCTCCTGTAAAAAACACTTGTGATAAAAAGAGCAATAAAAAGTCTGCTGAAGGTGAATCATTGAAACAAACACAGAGCAACGATGCCAAACTACACCCAGACCCTCTAACAGAGTCGAAGAACACCGAAGTGAGCCAAAAAGTGGAAAACATTGAGAAGATCAAATTAGCCAGCTGCGAAGGAACTGCCCTTGAGACAACCCTGCCACAACTGCCAAAGGTAAAGCATCCATTAATACATAAATTTAAAGTTCATTAGCAGATACATGTATGAGTTTTACCATCAATCTGTTGATTCCTGTTTGAGCAGATCACTCAGTCTATGGTTGACGTACTGCTGGAGGAGTGCAGGATCAGAATGGCCAGGAACTCCAAAAAGGCTGCCCCTCATCTTGGTGGAGAGCAGCAGAAAGCACATCAGCAGCCAGAGCAAGAGAAGAAARCAGCAGGCAAGGCAAAAGGCTTGTCCAAGAAGACCACGGGAGGAAAGGAGGTGGTGAAGAAGCAGGAGAGGGAGAAAAAAGACAAAGATTTGAGGAAAGGGAAGGAAACGAGAGAGAGGGAGAGGGAGAGAAGGGCTTTGGAGATGGAAAGGGTCAACATAGAGAGGGAGCGGGCTAAGAAAGCCAGAAGGGAAAGGGATGGGAAAGAGGAGGAAAGGAGAGAAAGAGAGAGGAGAGGCAGGAGGAGAGAATATGGTGAACGTCAGTCTGGGTCGAAGTCTTCCTACAGGCCTGAGAAACACAGGGCTGAGCGGTCCGGTGTGGAGGCTGAAAACAGAACGGTAAGAGAACGTTCTCACATCAGCAGCTGTAAAAACCCTGAGAGTTCAGTCTCRTGCCAGAAACAATGTTCTTTGTCTTTAATCAGGAGGATGAGGAGTTCCTCTTCAGCATGAGTGACTTTGTAACAGTTGATGAACTGGGAGAGGTGACAGACCTTTGCCCTTTGTCTCCYACTGTCCCTGTGGAAACTCCACAGGAACAGAGTGACTCTCCAAAACCCGGCAAGCAGGATGTTCCTGAGGTTTGTTCAAGCTTTTCAAAGTCAAATATTACACCTCCCTGGGCAAGCAAAAGAACGTTTGATTGTTTTTTCAAAGTAATGCCTGGTTCACACTTCAAGATTTCAAAATTGTTGKTTTGTCAAAACCTGAGAGATCCCACACACGAGGATAACAGATCACAGATAGTATATCAGGTTTGATCCTACAGTGTGTGGTTACAGCCACACCGCAAAGACAACACACCAACAGATTTCTTTCATAAACATTCCAATGTCAAAATAAATAAGCAACAAAAGTACAAACCATATAAAGTAAATCCGAGCTACAATGCAAAACTTTTAAACACAAAAACACATACTGAAATACACTCACGTTCACCCTTACACATATTCAGTGCTTCCCCTGCACCAAACCAGCTAGTATATTAATAAAAGTAATTAAGTAAAATAAAATCCATATACATAAAAAAATCATAGCAACTGGCGCATACACAACAACAAGACACTAAATAACACATACTGTATAAATACAAAATGCATGTGCTTATAATGGCGTACTGGCATAATGGCAAAATGGCATACTCTTTGTAATTTCGTTTTAAATGTTGTTTTATTGATCTTTTTAATTTTGTTTTGTTACTATTAACTGTTGTTTTTAAGTGCTTTTGTAAGGTGACCCTGGTTTTTTTCTGCTTCTTCTCTTTCTTCTTTTTAATCGTTCCTCACCTGCATCCCCTAACTCCATATCACTGATTATTACTCATATTAGTACTTGATTTAACAAGTAGGCTTTAGACTTTATTGTCCCAAGGGAAAATTCTTTTCCACAAACCAACCCCTGAACTCCCATCTCAGAGTATACAATAATAACCAACAAAAAATATTTGTCCTCAAATTTAAGTACTTGTAGGTTAAAAAAGTGGTATCAGTGTACCTCTGCTTGAAATAGTTCTTTAGTTTCTATATTTAGTGTCATTTTCCTCACTGTTTCTGAACTTCCTGCCGTCTACTTGTAGAACACACACATGGAGAGCGCAGTGACCCAGGCACAGTCTGATGAGAAAGCTTCAGAGGCTGAACATATCTGTGTCGAGTCAGTTGAAGAATCAGATTCCAAACTGAAGCAGGACCTCAGCACCATAGAAAACCCTCTGCTGGMCTCACAAGTTCACAGTTTATCAGGTGAAACGTCAAGTCAAGCAGAAGCAAGTGGATGTAACAATCATCCTGACACAGGTAAAGACTCATACATCAACCATGAGACAGGAATCATCACTTTCAATAACCTGAGACAGGTACAGTCTCATACACCAACCCTTAGACAGGTACAGTCTCATGCACCAACCCTGAGACAGGTACAGTCTCAT
>NW_013953380.1:62401-64340 GCF_001266775.1 Austrofundulus limnaeus
ATGAAACAACCCTGAGACAGGTACAGTTTCATGCACCAACCCTGAGACAGGTACAGTCTCATACACCAATCCAGAGACAGGTACAGTCTCATGAAACAACCCTGAGACAGGTACAGTTTCATGCACCAACCCTGAGACAGATACAGTCTCATACAACATCCTTGAGACAGGTAGAGTCCCATACACCAACCTTGAGACAGGTACAGTCTCATGCATCAACCCTGAGACAGGTACAGTCTCATACACCAACCTTGAGACAGGTAGAATCTCATACACCAACTTTGAGACAGGTACAGTCTCATGCACCAACCTTAAGACAGCTAAAGTCTCATACACCAATCCAGAGACAGGTACAGTCTTATACACCAATCCAGAGACAGGTACAGTCTCATGCACTAACCCAGAGACAGCGGTACAGTCTCTTACACCAGCCCTGAGACAGGTACAGTCTCATGCACCAACCTCAAGACAGGTACAGTCTCATGCACCAACCCTGAGACAGGTCCAGTCTCATGCACCAAAAACTTTGAGACTGGCACAGTCTCATGCACCAACCCTGCGACAGGTATTGTCTTATGCACCAACCCTGAGACAGATACAGTGTCATACACAAAGCTTGAGACAGGTACAGTCTCATGCACCAACCTTGAGTCAGGTACAGGCTCATGCACCAACCCTGAGACAGGTACAGTCTCACACACAAACCTTGAGACCGTTACAGTGTCACACACCAACCTTGAGACAGGTACAGTCTCATGCACCAACCTTGAGTCAGGTGCAGGCTCATGCACCAACCTTGAGTCAGGTGCAGGCTCATGCACCAACCCTAAGACTGGAACAGTCTCCTGCACCAACCCTCGGACAGGTAAAGTGTCATGCACCAACCCTGGGACAGATACAGTCTCATACACAAACCTTGAGACAGGTACAGTCTCATACACCAACCTTGAGACAGGTACAGTCTCATGCACCAATCCTGAGACATGTACAGTCTCATACAACAACCATGAGACAGGTAAAGTCTCATAAAACAACCTGAGACAGTTACAGCCTCATGCACCAACCCTGGGACAGGTACAGTTTCATGCACTAACCTTGAGAGATGTACAGTCTCATGCACCAACCTTGAGACAGATACAGTCTCATGCACCAACCTTGAGTCAGGTACAGTCTCATGCACACACCCTGAGACAGGTACTGTCTCATACAATAACCCAGAGACAGGTACAGTCTATTGCACCAACCCCGAGACAGGTACAGTCTCATGCACCAACCCTGAGACAGGTACAGTCTCATGCACCAACACCGAGAGAGATACAGTCTCATGCACCAACCCCGAGACAGGTACAGTCTCATGCACCAACCCCGAGACAGGTACTGTCTCATGCACCAACCCTGAGACAGGTACAATATCATGCACTAATCCTGAGACAGGTACAGTCTCATGCACCAACCCTGAGACAGGTACAGTCTCATGCACCAACCCTGAGACAGGTACAGGCTCATGCACCTGAGACAGTTACAGTCTCATGCACCAACCTTAAGACAAGTATAGTCTCATGCACCATCCTTGAGACAGGTACAGTCTCATGCACCAACCCTGAGTTAGATACAGTCTCATACACCAATTCAGAGAGAGGTACAGTCTCATGCCCCAACCCTGAGACAGGTACAGGCTCATGCACCAACCCTGAGACAGATACAGTCTCATGCACCAACCCTGAGTTAGATACAGTCTCATACACCAATTCAGAGAGAGGTACAGTCTCATGCCCCAACCCTGAGACAGGTACAGGCTCATGCACCAACCCTGAGACAGATACAGTCTCATGCACCAACCCTGAGTTAGATACAGTCTCATACACCAATCCAGAGACAGGTACAGTCTCATGCACCATCCCTGAGACAGTTACAGTCTCATGCACCAACCCTGAGTTAG
>NW_013953380.1:65650-67502 GCF_001266775.1 Austrofundulus limnaeus
CTCTCACCCGGCTGCCTCTCTGGACCAACCCTTTAATGTTGAACCCCTTCTTTTGACTGTCCCTGCAATTTCAGCTGACTCTAATTCAGACTGTCTGGCAGGAAGTGGAGTGACAACTAAATGTGAGGAAGAGAACAAGAGCTGTCATGTTAGCCACWGTCCAACTGAAAATGAGAGTATGGAGACATCAGTCAGTCAGGAGCATGAGCAGGAAAAGAAGAAAGAGAGCAGTTCTATTAGCCACGGCGTGACTCAGAATGATGGGATAGAGACATCAATCAATCAAAAACATGAGGCGCAGGATGCAGAGAAAAAGACAGGTCCTGATAGCCACAATCTGACTGAAAATCAGAGTATGGAGACATCAGTCAGTCAGGAACAAGATGGGCAGGATAAGAAGAAAGAGAGTAGTCCTTTTAGCCATGGTCTGACTCAGAACGATCAGAGGGAGACACCAGTCAGTCAAATACAGAAGGCACAGAATGAAGAGAAAAAGACAGGTCCTGTCAGCCCCAATCCGACTGAAAATGAGAGTATGGAGACATCMGTCCATCAGGAACAGGATGAGCAGGAAAAGAAGAAAGAGAGCAGTTGTCTTAGCCATGGTCTGACTCAGAAYGATGGGATAGAGACATCAGTGAATCAAAAACATGAGGCACAGGATGCAGAGAAAAAGACAGGTCCTGACAGCCACGATCTGACTGAAAATGAGAGAACGAAGGCAGCAGACAGTCAGGAAAAAGATGGGCAGGATKCAGAGAAAAAGAGCAGTCCTGTTAGCCACAGTCCAACCCGCATCGACAGGGTGGAGCCATCAGACATTCAGGAACGGGAGGCGCACTCTGAGGAGAAGCTGGGAGCGACAGGCGCAGAAGCAGCAGCAGGTTAGATTTGGTCTTTGAGTTGAAACTTTGGCAAAATTAAAAGAAATGAGCCTCATGCAAGAACATGTTCCTGTTCTTATCCTAAATTTATTTTACTTTTGTTCATACGAACATGCYACGWCAGATTCAACAAACTCTTCTATCTTCATGAAAAGTGTGTAAATAAGCTGCGTAAACTGATGAATGTGTATTAGCAGATCGTGCACAGGTAGAGGGGATTAGCATAATCTACCACCCCAAAAACACCATATAAGGCTACATTTCCTGCCCCACACACCAGTAACTGTTTCATTAAAATGACAGGGAAAAGTAAAAAAGAACTTCATGAGTTTAGAGATTGAAGACCTGCTCTCAGATATCCAGAAAAGAAAATCTGYCATTTTTAGCAGGTCAGCTGTGGAATTAAAGGAGCTGCTGAAGCTGAGGAATGAAATGACGACTGCTGTTAATGTTGTGTCTCCTGTGGGTCGTTACAGTCACAGAAATAAAATTTAAACCATATTTATCTCTCTCTAGTCCTGCTCTGGTTTTTATTTGGTGAAATAGTTTTAATTCAGGTGTAAACAACTGTGTTACTTTTCATTTTAGAAGAGCCACAGACCAATGTGTCTGTCACTGGAGAAAATCGTATAGCTTATGTGTTGAATAAATCTCAACAAAATAAACTTTGATTAAAAAATAACAATCTGTCTGAATAAAGCTCATATATACCGAGACTAATTAAACTTCGATTAATGCGTAATTTAAGTTGATTTGTAGTTTGAGATCTTCATATTAATATTGTAGTGTTATACAACAGCATTAATAGCCAATTTAACCAATTTATATCGTTAGTGTACATTATTAAATTTAAAATTATAATTCTAATTCAAACAGAATAGCCTATTGTCAACATACACTCACCGGCCACTTTATTAGGTACACCACGCTAGTAACGGTTTTGTGGTCATAAAGGGATGGACATGGTC
>NW_013953380.1:68414-71194 GCF_001266775.1 Austrofundulus limnaeus
AGTCAGTCGTAGGATATCCTACTGGTCTAAAGTGAGCTTGGAGTAAAAAAAAATGTCCACTCAAACTAATAAACTTCACAGTGAATATATTTAGATGTTTAATTTTTGTTGTTTAGTGATTTATGTTCTGATATTATTAAACCAGTAAAATGTAGGTTTATAAGATCTCCTCCTTTATGTGGGATCCACACAGTGCTACAGTATATGTGCTGGTCAGGGATGGAGATATCTCACATTTTTCCTGTTCAGCAGCCAGTGTTACAGGACATACAGTGTAACAGCTACAAATGATCAGATCATTTAACCAAACCTGAGTATGTTTGATCTGTGGGAGGAAACTGGAGTCAGTGGTGGACACCACATATTGTATATATGATGTTTGTGTGTGTTCCTGTCAGGAAAGCCAGGAAAGACGAAGGACGGCGTGAACACACATCAGCTCCCTCCCTATGACCCTCAGACACCTGTTGGTAAGACAGAAACTAACAACATGTCCCTCTGATCTGGACATTATGCTTTGGATCTGTTGAATGGATTCTCATAGGACTTTAGGAACTGTTGGTCCATCATACAGTAGGAATGAGTTATATTCTATTAGTCTTTGCATTGTAGATACTATTGTGTATGGGTTTGATCTATTCAAATAAAATTAGCATCATGCAGTATCAACACAACTGTTGAACTGGAAAAAAAAGTTTTTGTTAATATAAACTCACTTTGAAAACTGACCACTTCTGCTTAGAATTTCAAAATGTTCTAAAATATTTCTGACAACGTCTTGAATTCAAGGCTGATCAGTGTAAAACCTTTAATGTGAAACAAAGAAGGAAACCTGATCAATTTGTGCAGGAGGCTTTATTTGACAAAAAGAGGTGGTTACATTCAGGCCAGTTTTATATGTTAACAAACAAAATGTGTCAAATAATCAAATTCAGGTAATGTACATATCAGCAACAACTTTATTTCAAGTTAATTACTCTTTCATAAGTAACTAATTAATCTTAGTAATGTCCTCCACTGAGGGAGTTTATATAATAAAAACCCTGAACTGAATAAAACCTAATTAAAGRCACGTTTAGGAGTAAATTCAGACTCAAAGAATAGCTAAGTGGGCGTGGCCTATCAGCAAAAATCAGATTTCCTTTTAGTTAAAATAATGATAATGTGCTATGTATTGTTATCAATGCATATTTCCATGCAGTGATGAAATTTGTGCTCTGCATTTGACCCAACATGTGAGAYACACCCAAATGGARCAGCATAGACTCTAGGTGTCTTGCTCAATGACACCACGACATGKARGCWTAGTGGGAGTCAAACCTGCGACTTACTGGAYGCAAGACAACTGTCCAACCACTGCRCCATAGCCATCCCTATGTAAATAATAATAAATCAGACATTTGTTCCACTGAACTATAGTTTTCWGGATGTGTTCCTTAAATTACGCAGAACATTCTGTACAAAGAAACAGTCTGCTTTAAGTTTGTAACTTTAGTTTTATCAGAAGTTTTACTAAAGTGATGAATATTTCTGTTCCTACAATCGTTACATAAATCACCATATAAATCAGAAGGCCTGTTTTAGACCATTTCTGTTAAGGCTCAAGATTTCCTTTGGATTAGCTGCATTTTAAAAGTTTTTTTGTCAGTGTTGTAAAGCATGGACAGTACATTCACACAGTCCAAGTGCCCGCTGATCTTAGTGTCAATGTGTCCACAGGTTTGGAGTATTTGGTTCCAAAGACGGGTTTCTTCTGTAAGGCATGCAGTCGATTCTTCAGTGGAACAAAGTTGGCCGAGATCACCCACTGCAAAACCCTCAAACACTACGAGAACCTGAAAGTAAGCAGCACAAACACCCCTCTAATTATGAAGATCGTCAGAGTTAACCAGACTTATTCCATCCAAACAGGAACACCTGAGATCAGTCACCACATCATGATGGGGGAATGTCACTGACAGACACATCTGCACACTTTGATTTCTGCTTTATCTGAAGAATTTAAAAAACAATCAGTACAGACACATGATCCTCCACTTCCCACAACAAGCTGTACCATGCCTGGCAGCATAAGTCCCATCAGGACAACAGGGGTCTCCGTTCCCCAGTCTCCACGAGGAGAAAATTTGATCAGTAGCCTTGAGAGACCAGCTGACCAGATCCATAATTTTTAATTTTGGAAGATACGCAAGAGAGGCTCCTTAAAAGCAGCAAGCAGGATAAATAAGGGAAGGTTGAGGAGAGAGGGAGAAATGTGTTCACCTTCACCGAGAGCAGAAGAGAAAAGGTTGTATATTGTTSGTATTTATTGGTCGTATAATAAGACTCAGGTTATAATCAGGGTTGTATGTAAAATATTTTCTCTAATTCTCAGGGGAGAACCTGGGCTTGTTGCTTGGTGCTCATATTTTCCTTCACTCATTGAACACATTTATCTAGAGGGGTGTCAGGGCATCTAACGTCCCCCTGTTCTGTTTTATGACTCCTTCAGCTGCAACGTCTCAGGACATCATGTTGATCCTTAGTCCACTGAGAGTTTGTGGCTGACCCATGGACGTATGTCATATAAACATCGCAAACTGACCATTTCCTGGTTAAATGTCTGTTAGACCACACATGTCCCTCAGATGGACAGCTCCTGTTTGGTCTTCTGGATCTTCAGCCTTGGTTAAACCAGCTGTCCACTCTCCAGTCCAAGCAGCAAATATCTGTCTTTTTCACAGCGCAAAATAACTTCAAAAATACAAATGCTTTATTTGTTAGACTGATTTCTTTTTAAA
>NW_013953380.1:71361-73536 GCF_001266775.1 Austrofundulus limnaeus
CACCTAGAGAGCATGGCAAGCTTTTTTTTTTTTTTTTTTGGATGGGGGTGATGTTAGGCGGGGTCCCATTTTTACATTAATATTGAGTTAATATGGTTTAATTAGAAGAACTCAAACAGTGAATCTCACAGACTCAGCCTGTGTGCAGCAGCACACTCCTGTGGCACCACACTTTCACCAGGACAGGAGTTGAGTCACTCACTGAAAACTGAAAGACCCGCCCTACTCTGCTCTGATTGGATAAAACGGTTCTGGGGTTCGTCTGATTCGTTGAAAGCAGTGTCTGTTTAACCCTGRTACAGCCAGGACCCACTGCCCTCCTCGAACGACTGATTGCACCAGTCAAACTGGATTTTTTTATTTCTTTTCAAACTAAGAAATCTGGTTGCWCTCTGGAGCCCTGCTAGCTGTTATTTTCACAATCTCAGGTACAAACTTAAATATGCAACTCAGCCTTATGACTTTCCCTCTGGTGCACTTCTCTTTTTATCACACAYGTGCACCTCTGGTTCTGATTGATGGTTTGGTCAGAGTGTGAACAAACTGTACTGTCAGGGATGTGACTTTTAATTAAATTTATAAAGGCTAAGACTCAGTGGTGTGTCAGACTCCACTGTCCTGCATTGTTTAAAGTTTTCTGACTGAAATTAGTGAATTATGAAATCATGAAGGACGGGGCTCTAACTGGTGTGAAGCCAAACTTCTGCACACCTGATGATGTTTGTCACTAATCTCTGTCTTTATCTGAGTACTCAGATAGCTAAAGACAGGTCTGAATTATCTCAATGTGCATAAGTACAGGTCACACCATTAGAACTGATAGCTGATACTGGTATTGGTGCATCCATAATGCACGTCTCAATAATTCTCCCAAATGTCTGAGATCTTTTAACAGATGTTCTCTGTTGTTTTACAGGAAATGTTGAAAACAGGACCAGCGTCACAACAGACTCCATCTGTCTGAAACAACTCAGCTCTGTCTCCTCCAGTAGTGTTGTCCTCATTTCATCCTTAGATTCTAGTCCAGATTTGCAGCTGAATGTGGTTTTGTTTAATTTTGTTATTCGTACAGTGAATTTTATTGTATAGTTATAAAAAAGAATAAATTGTGCTCTGTGTTAAACCACATCTAGTGATTTCTGCAGTCAATAAACATTTTCTTTTCTGAATTTTTTTTTATCTCCAGTTATTTCTGTTTGTAAAACCAAGAACAAATTAATTCATTTTTGGTTCCAATCACTGTTTTGGTTCWACTTTAGTGGTGATTCAATTCAAAGTTATTTCAAATTCAATTTAAATTCAATTTAAAAAAACTTTAATGATCCCACAGGGAAATTAGATGTTGCAGTAACTCATTTAACTAAAGCGTTATTGTAGATGCTGCTGTGGGCAGGAAAATCTTCTGTAGAGGTCTGTATTACAACCAAACTGAAGACGCACTGTTTTTCTGCAACAGTCTTGATTTTATGTAAAATCCTTCTTTGCACCATCATCTCCAGAGATTCCAGTCGTCCCCAGAACAGAACCAGCCTTCTTTATCAGGTTGTTTAGCCTTTTTAGGTCCCTGGCTCTGATGCTGCTGCCCCAACAGATGATGGCAGAAGAGACGACGCTCTCAACAACAGACTTGTAGAAGATCTACAGCATCTTGCTGCAGACATTGAAGGATCTCAGCTTCCTTAAAGTGTATCTTACCCCCCCTGTGAAAAGATAACTCCGCCCCAAGGCGAAATTTGAAAAATGCATCAAAGTGGGTAGGGGAGGGGGTGTGGGTGGAGAAGGGTGGGGTTAGAGAGCCGAGGTGTGGCCAGGACGAGAGAATGCAACAGCTAGCATTAGCATAATTGATGCTACATGGAGAGTGACCACAGCGACGCAGATAGTTACATCTCTGAACGTCTGAGGTGGAGGATTTTCACCCTCCTCCTCACCAGAAGCAGAGAGAGACTTGATCAAGTCAGCTCAGTCTGGGACTGACTCGTGTTGGCTCCGTGGATCAGGACCTGGAGCTCCAGCAGCCTCGGCTAAGCTGTCCACCTCACCCCACACCAGCCTCGGACAGAGGAGGAGGAGGAGCGCTCCGACAGCCTGACAGAAAAAAAGCATACAGCTGCAGCTGCTCACATGATCACTACTTTAAATCAGGAATAAAAGTGTTGGGTCTTGTTTGACTGA
>NW_013953380.1:74586-75615 GCF_001266775.1 Austrofundulus limnaeus
GATTGTTGAGGCCTCCACCGGAGTCTTCTGGAGTTTCAGACAAAGCAACTCAGGCTGAATTGTGTTAAAAGAACTGGAGAAATCAAAGAACATGATCCTCACAGTGCTGCCTGCTTTGTCCAGATGACAGTGGGTTTGTTGAAGCAGRTGTATGATGGCATCGTCAACTCCATGACAATAAGCAAACTGCAGGGGGTCCTGATGTGTGCTTGTTTGCTTACTCAGGTGGGTCAACAGGAGTCTCTCTAGGACCTTCATTATGTGGGATGTCAGGGCAACAGGTCTATAGTCATTGAGGGCAGATGGGTGAGTTTTCTTTGGTACCAGAACCAGACAGGATGTCTTCAACAACACTGGCACTTTCTGGGTCAAGGCCAAGGTTGAAGAGGTGTTGCAGAATCCCACAGAGCTGGTCTGCACAGGCCTTTAGGATTAGATATAGAAAAGTGGGAGGGGGAGGCAAAGGGCGCAGCAGCATCTCCTGATTTGAAGTCAAACTTGTGGATGTAGAAGAAAAGTCCATGACTGAGGTTGAAGATAAAACATCTGAGGTTTGACAGGACAGCTGTGGGTCAAAGGATGGTGGGATGTCTGTTTGGCTGGGGGCAAGCGAGGAGGAAGGTAAGCTTGTACCTGAGCTGAACCTGTTGAAGAATGTGTTCAGCTCATTTYCTCTGTCCAGACTGCCGTCTTTTGCTTGAAATCTGTGATCTTCTCTATCCAAGACCTTGCAAGTTTCTGTGGGAAATCCCATTCTTTGTTCTGCTGCTGCTTCAAAGGTTTCTGACCAACATAAACAGATTTATCTGGGAAAAAAGTTTACTGTCCAATTCCACACTGAAACACCATAACACTTATATAGAAGTGGGTTAACTTTATGTTAATCTTTAGTTAACATAAAGTACAACATACTTTGTACACTTTATATCCATCCATCAATTACAGTGGTTTGCAAAAGTATTCATACCCCTTGAACTTTTCCATATTTTGTCACATTACAACCACAAACATAAATATATTTCACTGGAA
>NW_013953380.1:77120-78904 GCF_001266775.1 Austrofundulus limnaeus
TAAATTCCAGTGAAATATATTTATGTTTGTGGTTATAATGTGACAAAATATGGAAAAGTTCAAGGGGTATGAATACTTTTGCAAACCACTGTATCTTAACCCACTTCTTCCTTTCAGGGTCATGGGGGTCACTGGTGCCCATGTCTAGCAGTCACTGTAGGCTTTTCTGCAAAGCCGGGGTTCAAACCCAGGTTTTTGCATTAACCCTTCTGGCTCGGGTCCACCCTAATTTCTGGAACCTCGAGAGCTGTGGTTCCCATCAATCCAGCCTGCTTGGCCCAGTTTGATGTCATCTACTGCTGCTCATTGATTGGTTCACTGACAGGGAGAGTTACATCCCATATATGAGAGTAATTGTGAATCATTTTGCAACAACTGTAACATTTTTTTCAAATGACTTTAGTTACGCAAAAAAGATAACAGCTTACCATCCTGCCGTCTTGTCCTAAGCATTGTTATGGAAATATTTATTTAACAAAGACAGAAATACGTGGTCCAGGAATGAAGGTACTACGTGGAAATGATCAGTTGAGTTTTATTGCAACAAAAGGAACACMGATTTACATCAGACTGTCCCCCTGCTCTCTGCTCCTGTCTCTGCTCTTCTGCCTCTCCTGAGACAGTTGAGAGGCCTGATATCTATTGTTTAACAAACACTATTATGTCATCTTTGCATCTTTTGTGCTCCATTTTGATTCAGAGTCATTCCATCAGACTTGAACAGATGTTTTCGTTCCCAGTAGAGATCAAAATTATCCACAAATCTCACAGAGTGGTCAGCACAGGACTTTTCCAAAAAACCATTAAGAGCTAACAGTCTGCTGAACCTCTCAGCTCCTCCTCTGGCTGTGGGAACGGGCCCACTGAGGAACACATCCATGTTGAGATTTTTAACTGCATCCAGCAACTGAATGAAATCCTTCTTCAGAACTTCTGACTGTCGGTTCATAACTTCATCACTTCCTGTATGAATGATGAGCTTCTTCAGCGTTGGATACTCTGCTGTGATTTCCAGAATATTCTCTGTGAGGTCAGACACTATCAGAAAAACTCAGAACTTTGACTTTTTTCTTGTTCCAGAGCCTCTGATCTCATTCACCATTTTATCTGTGATGATCAGCATTTCTTGATTCTTGAAAGCCTCTCTTTGGACTTGTTTTGGCTTTAAGCTGGATCTGGTCCCAGGTCCCTCTCTGAGATCAGAAAGGGAATTTTGTTCAGACTCTTTAGTTTCTTCCAGTGGTATGAATCTGTTTTGAAGAAAAACTGCTCTGTCTTCATTTCTCTGGCTGTTATCAGTTGTTTTGATTTCAGCCTGTCGCTGCTTTCTTCTCCTTGCTGTTGGAGAAAAAGCATTTCTCTGTAACTCTGGCCATTCGTTGTCATCTAAGAGCTGAATCCTTCCTGAGAGACTTTTTTGTCTGGCACCAAGAGAGTTCCACAGCTTTACTCTCTGAAGCAGCTTCCATCTCCTCATCCACTTGGTCCCTTATCTCAGCCTTCTCACCCATTTTAATGCATGTTGAGTCCTCCAAAGCATTCATCTCCTCCARACGATGAATCTTGAGCTCCAACACCGTAACCTTTTGGAGAAGCTGGCAGAAATCCTTTTTGGAAAAGTAAGGAGGCWTCATGAAGCTTTTCTGTACTCACTCTCAGCAGATGATGTTTCAAAAATCTTCTGTTTCTTCAACAGCAAAAAAAATAAAATCCAATGTTCTCTGCTTGTTCAAGATCATCCATCATGGTTGGTGGTCACCAGCATATTTCTGTTGTTAAAAAGG
>NW_013953380.1:79858-81436 GCF_001266775.1 Austrofundulus limnaeus
AAATAAATAAATAAATAAATCAAGGTACAAAGTGACTGAAGCTGTGAAACTGTATTTTTAGGCAGTGATGAATTGTCCTGGAGCCAAAATAATCTAACGTGCCATTAAACTAATTAAACTACCAAACTTACCTTCTGTAAGGTTTGTTAAAAAGTGTTGTGGTGTTTCAGGCCTACAAAGCTAAAAATTTGTCCCAGAAAAGGTAGCAGAACAAGATCTGCCAAAGAATAAGCTAAAGAAGCTCAAGTCATTTTGTACCATGACTGACATTTATTTAAATGAGTGCACACAAAGAAAACACAACCAACCTCAKTTATTTTGATAGACTGGATTGATCACTTCTGATTATTGTTTCAAAGCAGAAAGGACAAACGAGCTAATGAACAGCTAATCAAATAAAGCAGTACAGTGTTAGCTGTTTGGTCTATTGCTCTTTCTTTTATTTAYATTAAAATTAGGTCTAATTTAGCATTCTAAAAGTGAACTAGCTAATGACAAAATATGCTGCTGTCATTTGTCAAAAACAGTACCATGCAAATGCTTTCATGCTTTTAGACTGCATATATATATATGTTTGTTGTTGTTTTTTCTCTTGTTATTTAAAATGAGCTCAGCCCTGAATGAGCCTCAGACTGGTTCCCAGACACATTATCAGTTCAGCTGTAACGTTCAAGAGAAAATGATCCCGAGTCGCTGGACTTGAAGGTTGTTTGTCTGAGTGACAGCTGGGAGCGGTACAAGCCGTTACTTTGAGAGTCCAGTGGGTTGTCTGACACCTACAGTAAAAAAAAACAAAGTTTATTTTCAGTTATAAGATCTTTCATTTAATTTTCAAATATTATTGGAAATCTTTATTTTGATCATTTTTATTTCCTCCTTCTTAATCATCTGCTCCAGATTTACTACCTTTAGTAATCTGTCAGCTGATTTGGAGTCACTCCAAATCAAGATGGCTGCYACAGTTMATGARAACAGAAATTTCCACATTTTGTGCTAATGTTTGGCGCAGCTGTAGCTGCAGTTCATTCACAACACATATTTTGAGTTTGACATGTGGTGATGAGCTCAAACATGTTTGTCTGACCAAATGACTCCATCTTTCTCAACATAAATGATCCTAATTGAAAGCTCGGGCATGAAAGGTGGTGGGCAATATGCATTCCTTCAAGGAATGCTAGGCCTTCAATATATTATTTGTTTAAAAGAGAATAAAAAATAATTATATTGATATAGTTGTTTGATATTTGAAGAAAAGGTGTTTGTTTCTGCAAAGAGTGAACACTGTGAGGCAGTGGACCATCCATAAAGTTCAATTAGTAGTATTACAGAATAATTCTTCAACAATGGACAGTCAGCAACACACTCAGCTTCTTTTAAAGGGGCAATATCATGTAAAATCAACTTTTTGGAGTTTTATATCATGTTATAATGTTATACTCTCATAAAAAAACATGCCCAAAGCCTTGCTCTGACTCATTCATGCATGTTTGAGAAATCCTGCAGCGTTTTTAGGCAGCCATGCTGAGGAGCAAAACAAGAGGTGGGGACCAGAAACGACTTTTGGTACCAGAAATGCCC
>NW_013953380.1:83923-85689 GCF_001266775.1 Austrofundulus limnaeus
GCTACTGATTGATCTGAGACACATCTAAAACTTTGTAACATTATGTGGTTTGTAAATAACTCTGTGACCTTGATTTCAACTCTATTTGCCTCACGGGTCATTTTGACCCGAAGACCATCTTTGTACTTTTTTTTGTACAGCTTACATGGAAATGTGAATAAAAGCAGCATTTAACTTTTTCTATTGTTTTGGCCAATCTAGGAAAAGTCTTAAAATCTCAAGTTAAAAAAATACCATTTAGGGGATTGTTTGGGGGGTTTTAACACAGTGGCGGGTCATTTTGACCCGAAGACAACAGGAGGGTTAAAGGGTTGATGAATTCTTTAAGGGCACATCTTAGATATTCTTTGATTTAACCTTAAAAATGTGAAGCCATCATAAAATTGTCTTCAAGAGTTCCTCTTATTCACAATGTATGCTGTTTGTTACTAATCTTGGTCTAGAATAGGTTTTAGGTGACAACAGAACCTAGTTTAACTGGAGAGCAGCTGGAAACAAGGCACCAGGATTTTTAAAGGTTCACCTGATATTTTCATTTTGATAAGAGTTAAAGTGTAAACTATCTCAGGTCAGCACTGGACAGTAAATCAGAACAAACTGACCATCTGTTGAAAAACAAACAAACAAACAACATGTCTTTTATTTAGTTTTGAGCTTTTGAGCTCAKGTTTAGGTTTATTGTGCAGTGATCATCCATCACTGTTTTGCTCGCGCTCTCGCGTATTTGGCATCATATTTTTACACTGACTTCACCGCCATTAGAATTTGTAGTAGAACATTAAAAAGGGCTGTTATATGGTGTAAATTATGTGTCATCCACCAGTAGCTTTAACAGTAATCTGATTACATGATATTGGTGGGTACTGCAAACTACTTTACAAATCTAGCTCCACTACATCAGCAAAACCTAAAAATAATATAGAGGCAGACATACTARAAATACAGAAAATAATTAGACCGTTAGCCCACGTTATAACAAATAAAACACAGCTTGTGTCCTATTTAAAACTGCAATTCACTTCTAATGTCAGACAATTCACACTGACTATGTTAAAAACTTGGTATTTTACCTCCTCAAACTTCTTTGCTTTGTACTGCTCAGCACCTTTCAGGAAGTTAAGCAGTATGATATCACACAGCACTGTGCCCTAAAAAACACAAMATCACAAACCAACAATAATGGTTACACAACATTTGTATAAAGCAACAAGAGAATAAAACATAGAATTTATAGCTTTTAACTTCACGTTGAGTAGAAAAAAATACAAGAAAGGTGAAATTGTGTCTGAGCTAATAGGTAACAATACTCAATACTGCCTAGTGCTTAGCAAGTCACTACACSTGTTACTACAAGGTGTGTAGTAACAGGTACTACATCAGATGTGATAAAGAAACTAATGTCACACTGTAATGCTTTAGGCACCTAATGAAAATGTTTATTAATAAAGATCTAAAAACAATCTGAAGTCTCTTTTAGACATTTTAAATTAACACTGAACAGTGTTTGATGGGTTCTCAAAGTAGATCGACCTAATAATACAAAACATGTTCATTTGATTTAATTCACAAACTGAATCTCAGATAGTGAGATTTCACCTTTCACCATCTTTCTCATGTCCTTGTGTTCCTCTGTGTCTCCTAGTGTTTTAGTTTATTTGCTTCCCTTCAGCTATTTGTTTTATTTAATAAAACATTTTTATTAGATCTCCTTGTCTCTGTCCGAACTTGAGTTCTTTCTTGTGCGTCTAATCTGGCACCCCCAGGGC
>NW_013953380.1:85699-93712 GCF_001266775.1 Austrofundulus limnaeus
ACTCAATACTGCCTAGTGCTTAGCAAGTCACTACACGTGTTACTACAAGGTGTGTAGTAACAGGTACTACTACATCAGATGTGATAAAGAAATTAATGTCACACTGTAATGCTTTAGGCACCTAATGAAAATGTTCATTAATAAAGATTTAAAAACAATCTGAAGCCTCTTTTAGACGTGTTAAATTAACACTGAACAGTGTTTGATGGGTTCTCAAAGGAGATGGACCTAATAACACAAAACATGTTCATTTGATTTAATTCACAAACTGAATCTCAGATAGTGAGATTTCACCTTTCAGTTCCACCTGTTCTGAGCTCTCCTCAGAACGAGCTGTTTATGCAGATAAGTTGCTGTTGGTAACCCCCTCCCAACCTTTTGTTTACGTCAGCTCCGCCCTCCCAGCACAGCGTTTGTTAGCACTTCAGAAACGTGAAAATAAATGGCTAGTATGAGGAAAGGCACAATGGTTTAACGGTGGTAGAGAGGCTCTGTGCGTCCACCCCCTGTAGGGATCTGTCTGGTGTTCTGTCTCCCTCTTGTGTTCTCGTTGTGTCATCACTTCTCATCTCTCAGTCTGTTTCATGTCATTTTCCTTGTTAACGTCACTCACCTGTCAGTCACCTGTAATCAGTCTCATCAGCTGTTGTCCATTATCTTCTCTTCCTCTGTCTGCATAAAACTCGTCTCTTCTCTCATTCCCTCGTAGGTCATTGTGTGGCTTCGTCTATCTTTCTCATGTCCTTGTGTTCCTCTGTGTCTCCTAGTGTTTTAGTTTGTTTGCTTCCCTTCAGCTATTTGTTTTATTTAATAAAACATTTTTATTAGATCTCCTTGTCTCTRTCCGAACTTGAGTTCTTTCTTGTGCGTCTAATCTGGCACCCCCAGGGCTTGGTAGACTGGAGCGTCTGACCAAAGTCMGAGGAGGACAATGCACTTCCTGAAGCCGGCGAAAACGAACAGAGGGGTGGTCAAGGTCTGAGCCCAGCAGCCCGGAGGCTCTCGTGAGACAAACGCTATGACACGGGAGAGTCCAGTCCTCAAGGACAAATTCTCTGCCGGATTGGTTGATGACGAAACACCATGCTGTGCAGCCAGAGGACAGCGACTGGTGCCCGGGGAGGCTAACGTGTGTCTGTCACTGATTCCCGATGCCAGCGTAGGGAAGGGGGAAAGACGGTCCGTGCATGGACGTAGTGCCTACTGTACAAGCCTGCGGAGCAGTGCTATGATCTGGGGCTGCTGCAGGTGGTCAGGTCCAGGTTCAGCAACAGTTTGTGCTCAAAGAATGAGGTCATCTGACTACCTGAATATAAGTAAGTAAACTTTATTTATATAGTACCTTTCACAGGTCAGAAACCACAAAGCGCTTTACAAGAAGACATCAACACACAAGAGATAAAACAAGATAGATAAAACAAAACATACATGTGATAAAAATATTACATGTTAGAAAAAAATTGATTAAAAAATTAATTAAAAGCCAATCTGAACAAAAAAACAGAAGAACAAAAGCTACTGCGCCCGTTCTAGCTCTYTGGTGGCAGCTCCCGAGATCTCACAGATTTGGTCAGCAAAATGTCTTAAGTCGTGTTTAAACCTGACCACTAGGGGTTCGGGTAGGTGGGTTATGTCTTCAAGCACAGCGTGGAGATCATCGCCCYTTACTCTGTGAAACTGTATGGCCTCCTCAAACGTTCCTTGATTATGACTCCTGGTTTGCGGGTGATGTAGCACAGCCCATCAACCACCTCCTCCTCTTTCGGGAAAGGAGAGCTGTRGTCCACTCGAAGCCCACTGGATTTGTGCACATAAACTACCAAAGATGAGAGCTTTGATCCACCTCCTTCAAGCTGCCTTGTGTAAATGACTCCTCAGTTACACCAGATAAACCCACACACTAGATAAATAACTGATGGACAGCCTTTGTGTCACCCTCTTCCTCTTCCATTTCTGGTAGCAGATTGGCAGAAATAWACTGAATGACCAGGTTATTCCATCAATGGATTGTTTCTTCCCTGACGGCACGGCCATATTCCAAGACGACAATGYCATGAATCATCGACTCGAATTGTGAAAGAGTGGTTCAGGGAGCACGAGACATCATCTTCACAAATGGATTGGCTCCACAGAGTCCAGTGAGAATCTTTGGGAAGTGCTGGAGAAGACTTTGTRCAGCGATCAGACTCTACCATCATCACTGCAAGATCTTGGTGAAAAATTAATACCACACTGGATGGAAATAAATCTTGAGACAATGTATAATCTTACTGAAACAATGCCACAGTGTGAATGCAAACCGTAATCAAAGTTAAAGGTGGTCTAACAAAATATTATAGTGTGTGACATTTTTTATTTGGTGGCAACATTTTCTTTTGGACCAGACAGTGTATTTATACATTGTTTTTATTGTTTTTAGTTATTTTGCTCTCTGTTAAGCACACATATTTGTGTCTTTGAAAGGTGCTATGTAAATAAAGTTTACTTACTTAAACAGTAACATTGAACAGTGTTAAATTAACACTAAACAATAACAATAAACAATGTTAAATTAACACTATAGTGTTAAATTAACAGTAATAAGTAACAAACAGTGTTAAAATAAAACTAAACAGTAACACTGGACAGTGTTAAATCAACACTGTCATATTTGCTGTGTACATACTTTAATGCTATAGGTTAAATTTAGAACCTGTATTAGTTATTTAGTCATAACAAAGTTTTTACAAGTCAGTATGTTGTCTAAAACCTTATAGTGTGACAGGATTTAGACATGAAAGTACCAGGTATGTACTTGCTACATAACCTGTAAGTACCAGGTACATGCCTGTTATGTACCAATTATAAACCATAGCCAGACAGCATTATCTATTGGTACTAGCATTTTTTAATATAACATATTTTTTGGACTATAAACTGCGACTTTTTTCCGAACTTTGAACCATGCGGCTTATAGTCCGGTGCGGTTTATACGTGGATTTTTTTCTTCAGCCACCAGGGGGCTCTTATGCTCCATTTGTTTCAACAACTCGCTTCAAAAAAAGAAARGAAAAAAAAAAAAGAAAAAAGCGATCGTTCCAGAGGCGACTGTTGTACCGAGAAGCAGCGATTTAAAGATAGTCAATGGCCAAAAACTCATAAAAGGGGATAAAACAGTATTTTTCACTGTGGAATCTGACTGATAAAAACTTTGGAGCTTAATCCAGGACCAGTTTGTGGATAAACGTCGAGTGAAGAGCCGCAGACCTTTTTTTTCCCGCATTGCACTCCCCGGGGAAGGAATCCCATGCAGTGACGTATGCTGGAGAGGGAGGGCTTTCCCAGCAGCTCGGCTAGGGGTTTCTCGGGGGAACTATGAAAGGTCAGTGCGAAAACTAACGCCAAACAACCATGTGACGGCGCGTCGACCGGTCAACAGCCGAGCGACCATACTGCCAGCTTAGCCAGAGGTGTAGCACCATTTTGTTTTAGCTAGTAGCAGACACGATATTGGACAGTATGCGGGCCACATCATGGATTCGGTGAAAGCAGCCATCAAGAAAACAAACTCAATTCCTGCTGTTATTCCTGGAGGTACAACAACGTTTCTACAACCCCTGGACATCAGTGTGAATCGTGCATTTAAAGCAGCACTCAGGGCTGAATGGGAGGCTTGGATGACTGACGGGGATAAATCATTCACAAAAACTGGCCGAATGTGAAGAGCGTCATTTCCTGATGTCTGCCAGTGGATCCTAACAGTGTGGAGCAGAGTGAATGAGTCCACCATCACCAGTGGGTTCTGAAAGGCTGGACTGCTACGTGAAGAGGACACCACAGCTTCAGAGCCAGCATTACCCCGGGAGGACAACAGATACCGCTGTGTGACGCAGCTTTTCTCAGCTTGTTTAACTCCGACACTGAAGAGGAGGACTTCGATGAATTCAGTGCACCGGAGGAAGATGAATGAGACGTTTTGTTGGACCAGAAACTGTTAAAGAAAACTACCAAAATAAGGTCAGTTAAATGAACCGTATTCCTCCGAACTTTAATTCTTAAAGGTTTGCTTTTTATGTTTTGATGTTGAATTCACTTTTTTGACGACAATTTTGGGTGTACTGTTTTTTTATGTTGGGAGTGCGGCTTATATGCTAATGTTCACGGGTTGTTTTTAAAAAATGGCAGGTGCGGCTTATAGTCCGGTGCGGCTTATAGTCCGAAAAATACGGTATGTGTATCTAAGAAAGGAAAAAAACTTTACATATATAAAAACTTACCACTCCAACTGATGTGAATGCTGCCACAATGTTTATGAGGGTTGGGATCATGTTAAACTTTCCTGCCTGTAAAAAAAGAACATTTGGTAAAATTCCCATTTCCAGTTCCCTGGTGGCAAAAGTGGGTGCTGGTCAAGTCATACTTCAGATTGTACACCCTATTTGCCATTTTGTACACAACCCTTACTTTTCCATATGTGGTGGTTGTTGGATGTGAAATGCAATTATATTAACAAACATTTCTGTGCATAATGCAATTAATTTAACCACAAAAATCATCCATTAAGTGAGCGTGTTCAGATTGTACATAGGGTTAAATTTTGACAGATTTTTTTCCAATGTACTAAGGCGTGGACGTCAGTTGCACGTTCGCATGCTCATAAGTCCATCTTACTAATCAGGAGTCCAAGCCTGGGGGGGGGGGGGGATATTAATGTTAGTTCCACAACAACAGCAACACTGAATAGGCTACTTAGTGTTGGAGACATAACAACACACCAGGCTGATGTGTTCCAGGAGGCAGCACAAGGATTTTTAGTACAAGCAGTGGAGTATGCTGTCGCAAAACTGCCCTTCAACATGCCATGTTTGTGGACCCCAAGCAGAAGTCCGATTGTGATGTTGAGGATGATTTGTACTTTGTGAACAGGTAAGGACTGGACACACAAATCCTGTTTTTCTATTCTGTTCCCCTCCCAAATTAATTTTGGCACATTTTGTTCTTCCTAGATTTCCTGACCTGCTTCCATTTCATGGGCCCCAGTTCATGTCCTTCCCCACTTCAATCCTGATGCAGAGAGAGTTTTTTCTGTGGTCGGCATTAACAAGACTAAAATGAGGAACAGCTTAGCAGTGGATGGCACCTTATCATCAGTAAAGACTGTAAAAATGGCTGGATTTGAACCCAAGTGTTTTAAATGAAAGCCCCCTACATCTGTGATCAAACAAGCTAAATCTGCTACAAACACATACAACACCATTCATAAACATGTACAGTATAAAAGATACAGACACACTAACTTTCGGACCTGGAGTCTTTCTGTGTGGAGTTTGCATGTTCTCCTCATGTGTAAGTTTTTTCTGGCCACTCCAGTTTCTCCCACTGACCAAATATTTGTGTAATAAGTGAGCTGCCTAGCCTTGTCTGGTTATCAGGCCGTCCTCCAGAGCTCTACCCTTGCCTTGGTCAGGCCCTTGGCTGCCCTCCTGAGTTCCTGTCTTGCCCTGGTCGAGTCCCGGTCACCTACCTGAACTTTTACCTCCCGTCAGATGTGCCTAGGGCCATCTTTGGACTATTTTTGAGATTTTGTGTTTATTTCCCAGGGTTTTTTCCAGTCGGTTTTTGTTTTTGTTTTTTTGATTTAGTTATTTCTTTGTGTTCCTTTTTGTCTGTGTTTTTTGAGTCTTGTGTCCCTTTGTCTCTGGCCTGCCATCCAGTCATTGTTTGTATCCCCCGCCTCCCTCCCATACTAGTGTTTGTGGTGTATCATCTGGAGATGGTTCTTAGAGGAGGGGGTACTGTGAAGATCTATTGTCTTTTGTCTCACCCTCTATCCCCCCCTGGTGTTCCTCTTGTGTCTCACACTCTCATATTAGTCCTCAGTTTATCATTTCCTTCCAGATCATTCTCTCTCACCTGTCTGTACTTTGCAATCACCCAGCTGTCTCCACTGTCCTTACCCTGTTACTTTATTACAGATTCACTTACTCCACTTCCTCATCCATTCATTGTTGGTTTCAGCCCTGGCTTCCTCCATGTTTCGCCCGAGTTTTTATCACCACCACGTCTGCATTTTGCTGGCTAAAATTAAATCCCAGGGAGTCCAACATTTCACTGATCACATCAACTTTGTGGATAACTTAGTTCTCTCAATAGCAATTTCTCAATTGCTAAGGGTCCCAAGCTCTGTACAAAGCGGAGCAAAAACCAAGGGGCTGGTTTGTATCAGGTTACTTTCATGCATGCATGGTCCTTTATTGCCCTGGTGAGTGAGGGCCCATTACCACTGCTTGCAGTTTTAATATTAATTGTTGAAACCCAAACTCTGATAAACATTAAAATGTATACTTACATTTCCATTGACAATGACATCAAACCTTATAGCAAAAGCCTTGACCAGAGTGCGGTAGTCCGTCCCGTTTTCCATCTTAAAATATTTTGCAAACCTGTAAAGAAAAACCCATTACAAAATATTACCAATTTATTATGTTAGTTTCAGTATTACATTTTTGTAGATTTGTTTTAATATGAACCGTGACTTTGGAGTAGTACTATTAAAGTTTATTTAATAAGGCCTGGGCACTGTGAAACAACAAAAGGCTCTTACGTTTATGACCTGAACATTATTGTTATTGTTGTTATTGTTATTATTGGTATTATTATTCTGCCAACCAGAGGCTATTTTAACCAAGTTCGAGTGGGCTGAGCATGATGAAACTTGGTAGTCACATAGAACTAGTTTTAATTCAGGGAGGTGCAAAGATTCAGATCGGCGCATAGAACGTTGAATCTCTAGCACCCTCTAAACATCAGCCCCACTTATGACCTGAGTGAAGTTGGCCCCCCCACCTTCTTCAAATCAGACAAAATTGGTGTCAAACGTTTGTGCTACGTTTGTGCAGCAAAAATTTTCGTTTGTGCCGCTATCGTTTTAGAGATATAAAGAAATGTTTCTAGAGGTCATCCAAGGTCAACCAGCCCCCCCCACCTTCTTCAAATCAGACAAAATGGGTGTCAATCAACTCGGCTACGTTTGTGCTGGTTTGTGCAGCAAACATTTTCGTTTGTGCTACTTTGGCTTTGAAGATATTAATGAAAGTGTAAAGATCAAAAGGTCAACCAGCCCCCCCACCTTCTTCAAATCAGACAAAATGGGTGTCAATCAACTCGGCTACGTTTGKGCTGGTTTGTGCAGCAAAAATTTTTGTTTGTAACGCTATCATTTAAGAGATATAAAGAAATGTTTCTAGAGTTCATCCAAGGTCAACCAGCCCCCCAACCTTCTTCAAATCAGACAAAATGGGTGTCAATCAACTCGGCTACGTTTGTGCTGGTTTGTGCAGCGAAAATTTTCRTTTGTGYTGCTTTGCTTTGAAGATACTCATGAAAGTGTAAAGGTCAAAAGACCAACCAGCCCCCCCACTTTTATGAAATCAAACAAAATTGGTGTCAAACGTTTGTGCTATGTTTGTGCTGGTTTATGCAGCAAAAATTTTTTGTTTGTGCTGCTTTGGCTTTGAAGATATTAAAAGAAAAGTTTCTAGAGGTCATCCAAGGTCAATGAACACCTGTTCATGGTGAAACTGTGAATTTCATTTAAATTATAAGTTGTTAACCCATGAATATGAATAATTTAATTTTAACCTGGAAGAAATTCAATTCAAACTAGGTCTTATTTAGAATGAACAGGCAGGTACAACCATAAGACATAATATAAGGATGGATGCCTCATGGACCGCTCTCGCCTATTGTTGCTGACAAGATTTAGGGCGGCCATCTTGGAGCGGTCCACTGCTCCACTCAGCGTTATGTGTCTGCCAGGCACAATAAGACATCTGCGCATGTAATCGATCATAACACACCTTTTTGTTGCTGGAAACCATATTCAAACATCTATCAAAGCTACATTTATAAACAATTGTATTTTTGAATTTTTTTTTATTTCCATTGATACATAGTTCAGCATATTTAAATATGCTTAGTGGGGAAAACAATAGAACAGGAATGGAATATTCTGATATTGATGCACGATGAGCA
>NW_013953380.1:95078-99216 GCF_001266775.1 Austrofundulus limnaeus
TAAGCATATTTAAATATGCTGAACTATGTATCAATGGAAATAAAAAAAAATATTTCAAAAATACAATTGTTTATAAATGTAGCTTTGATAGATGTTTGAATATGGTTTCCAGCAACAAAAAGGTGTGTTATGATCGATTACATGCGCAGATGTCTTATTGTGCCTGGCAGAAAATTTTTGCTGTACAAACCAGCACAAACGTAGCCGAGTTGATTGACACCCATTTTGTCTGATTTGAAGAAGGTGGGGGGGCTGGTTGACCTTTTGACCTTTACACTTTCATTAATATCTTCAAAGCCAAAGCRGCACAAACGAAAATTTTTGCTGCACAAACCAGCACAAACGTTTGACACCAATTTTGTCTGATTTGAAGAAGGTGGGGGGGCCAACTTCACTCAGGTCCACTTATGACGTAAATATGCACATGGGAAATTTGGTACATAGGTACACTGGTTCAATACTGACAAAAAGTCTCTTGGTACCATACTCTAAAACCTACAGGAAGATGTTTATTTTGAAAAATTACAAATTTTGGCAATTCTCAYGTCACACCAAATGCTATTTCGTCCAAAAAATTTGAGCATATCGACTTCAAATTTGGACCAAATCTTCTTGACAAGATGCTGCACAAAAGTTATTAATAACTTTTCCAAAACGTAAATGGTGTGGGCTTGGGATTTTGCTGAATAAGCCTATTTCTACTTGAACATGTTGTCAAATGTTGTTACATTGTGTGAAAAAATCTTGTACACAAACCTTTCATCCTAACAGCTTCAAAATTGTTGTGTAAACTTTAGACCACTTAAAAAAACAATAAAAACTATATTAAATTAAATTTAATAATGCTATTTCATTCTCAAATTGGAGAGTAGTGACTTAAAATTTGAGCCAAAGCTTCTCCACAATCTAGTGAATAAAATGTTGTTAATCTAATTGGTGTGGGATCTTTTTSAGTCTGTTGTTTACACATCAAACATAACTTTGGGGGTAACATAACTGTAAACTGTTCAAACATCACAACAAATTCCCATGATACATGGGCATCAAGACCTGAACATGCCCATATTCTAATGTCCAATATTCACCACTGCACCACAGGTTAGGGTTAGTGCAAAATGACCTATTATTGTTTTAAAATTCTCAAGACAGGCATGTGACTGCTTTAGCTAGATGTATGCACAATCTAGATCTTGGTGACCTTCAACATGTCACTAAAAGTGCATAAATGTCATTTTAAAAAAGTTCTAGAAGGCTGAGCTTTAAGACTTGTGAGATGTCCTGATGCTATACAACTTGTGAAAATATGAGGAGCAAAAATTAAACTGCGCAGAACATCRACGTCATTCAAAACTCCACCTTCTGTTTGCTGATTGGYCCAGGTAAAATAAACTACAAGCAGACTCTGCGCAGAAAATTGACGTTCTGTTCTCTGATTGACCCGGCTAAAAATCTGCCAGTGAAATCATCTCAATGGGAGAAGTCCCAGACGGAGCAGTGAAGGAAACTAGAATTGAGCGGAGCTGCGTAGGAAGGTAAGRGCCAGGCTAGTGTTCTCTATTTTTATGATGTTTGTTGCAACTATTATGCCAAATTATCTGCAACAGAGTTGCCAAGTTAGGTCTGGACTTACCAACTACAATTTACTTGTTTTAATTCTCCTCTTGTYCTGGGTCAGATTCTAGGTCCAACACCCCAATTTTGTTACATTTGAACAAGGTGTTGGGGGCAGCTTTACTCAGGTGGTCCACCTATGTAAGGCTGGACGGACAAGTCTTCTGTTGTTAACATCTTTTGTTTAAATTGTAAAGGAAATATTTTTGCAAGCACCCCCCACCCCAAAATAAAAAATAAAATAAAATTAAATAAAAATTAAAAAGAGTGGTCCGGTCTGGAAGGGGGGCTGTTCTTTTAAGCTCCTTAAAGGAACAGTGTCGAACCAGCTACTCTGAGACACACATCCGAGAAGCGGTGGATATGGAGGAATTCAGACCAAAGCATTCAGTTCCATTTTATAAAGACCCCAAGTGAATGATTTAAATGTGAAAGGGAGGGATTTAAAAGCATTATGTGTCACTTTAATTTAAAGTGATCCATGATYATTCGTAACATTAGACTTTATTTAATAAGCATATATATTTACTGTAAAATAAAGACTGTAAAAATACTGTAGGCTGTTTAGATTTATAATTTTTAAATTAAAACTTTAAAAATATATTTTAACACGGACGGGGCCATTTTATTCACACGCAAAGCATTCTGGGTAAATGATGACGTGGATAGGTCCTCGGTGCGAGGCTGCTAGCGAGCTATATCCACCCTGAAGGTTAATCTTGGACAATATCTGATGATTGACTCTTTTAAATGACCTTAAATACCTTCTCTCTGTCAACACACTCTGGTTTCATTTAAAAGAGCCAATTTAGATWACTAAATTTGAAGTATTTAGTTGTTTTTGAACTCATGTTTTGTCAAATTATCAGTAGTTTGTGTTTTATCAGTCTTGACATTATACAATCTGATACATTCAGAGTCTTCTGTGGCATAAATATAGTCTATGCTCAGCACATATTCCTTTGCATAATAACACAAATATTGTACAAAACAGCAACAAATTCCACAAAACCATGCAGCAGCTGAGGCARTTAGCACTGTACTGAGACTGTGTTCAGTGACGTTGGGGTGCTGTTGACCTCAACCCTGACCCTAACCAGTGAAGAGACAGATTTTGAATCTGTGCATAGTTTAATAAACTGAAGAGACAAATTTAAACAACTAATACCATTTTTATCATGACACCTGGCAGATACAAGTCTAGTTATGTGACTCAGTTTTTTGGCGGCAGACATACCTGAAATTGTATCCAGGTGAGACAGACGTTTTCTGTGACATAGCATCTAGTCGAGTGAAGGAGTATGCAGGCTTGCACTCATCATCTGACTTGTCTAGATCACACATCCAACTAATCTTTATTCCAATCACTCCGCCCTGTCAGATTATCACATAAAGAAAAATAGGTAATTGACTTAAACACACGAGTCAAAACTAAGGCATGAATCCTGCAACATCGGATTGTTGAGTCGCAAATCAAATGACGTCACTAACAAAATTTGCACTTTTCTGGTACAAGTCACACCCGCTTCGAGGCGGCTCTCAGCACAGTGCAAAAAGAGCAGAGCAGGGCTGGTGTAGAGCCAGGCCAGGCCGGGTTGGGCCGAGCCAGGCAGGGCCCTGCAGTGCGTAATCGTCTCCAGTGTAGTGTGGAGAGCTATTGCAACAGCATCTTCTGTGGATCTATTTGTCCGGTATGCAAACTGGTGGGGGTCGAAGTTTGCAGGGAGATAATCCTTGATGTGCTGAAGAACCAGTCTCTCGAAGCATTTCATGATTTTCAGAGTAAGGGCCACCGATCAATAATCATTCAGGCTGGTTCTGGTGGATTTCTTCAGCACAGGGATGATGGTTGCTGATTTAATCAGAACAACGCAGTCATGAACATAGCGATTGCCAGTGAGTTGTAAGTCCAAGTAATCCATTTTATGCACCAGGGATCTTGCGWTAGAGAGATAGAGGCTTGGTAGAGCTGGCTTATGAGGCTGTGATCTTAGCCTTAGCATGACACCGGACCTACAACCTCGCTTCTGCTTCCTCGCCCTTCTCCGTCTCCGCCACCTCCTTGTCCTGATTACAATCCATGGGGAGCCGGGTGGTCTTGCTATCTCATCTGGAATGTTGTGTGTGTGGTGGAAGTCGCTCGTCAGCGGTGTCTCACGGTTCGATATTTTTTCGATACAAAAAAGAGAAATGTCCATGCCCCTTTTAACTTGTAATTTATTTAAATTAATTATGAACAAAAGTACCTCAAAAGTACAGTTTTTAAATTAAATGTTGCTGAAACAGCAAGTTTCTCAGTGGATCTGTGCTCAAAAATGCAGCCTAGGTGGAGTAGTCGAACACAGATCCACTGATCCTTCAACACAGAGCATCTTCAGAAGACAAGTTGATAAAATAAATTTTTTAAAATCTGTATTGTTCGATATGGTACGATACGGGTACATGTATTGTTGCACCCCGAATAAAAAATACACACACACACACACACACACACACACACACACACACACACACACACACACACACA
>NW_013953380.1:99469-102295 GCF_001266775.1 Austrofundulus limnaeus
TATACTATACTATACTATACTATACTATACTAAAGCCTGGTGGCCCACTAGGGTTATACAGCACTGTGGGAAACCTTGACCAACAAAAATCTTACCTTCCGCCCTAACCCTGCTGGTGCCTAAGCACCCTAAAAGTCAGATCTTATATCGCCCTCCTAAAACAGGCCTAGAGATACCAGTGCAAGTCAGACTGTGAGAGAAAAGAGTTGTTTAYATGAACAGTATACTCAACAACTTTACACTTTAAAATGTAATAAACAAGAATTGTTTTTACCGTGTTTGCCAGTTCACTGAAGTTCTGCTGGGCGTAGCTGAGAATATCTCCTACTTTGAAGATGGGGCAGTAGATGTCTTTTTCCATGTTAAATTTGCATGCTTTGATGTATGATTGAGTTATTGATGGAAGAAAGTTCCCTCTGTACAAAAACATGTATTTCTGTTAGTCTTCATTATTAATACTGATTTATTATATTTAGGCTGGTCAGATTTGATATTAGAAGTCTGGGTGATCTAGTCCCAAAAACAGCTAGAGATTAAATTGCATTTCATGATGTCTTCTGGTTGTGTATTAATAAAATGTAATAATTTTAGGCAAGTTTATAATGAAATCTGAAAAAAGCAACAAATATCTATACCTGACGTTAGAATTTATTAGATAACATATCTGTTCTTATAATAGACAATTTGGTAAATGAAAGAAATTCCACAGATATGGCAGTGCTTTGTTTACTGTTGTTGCAGAAATTATATCTCAGACAGTCTGAAGTGGTTTTCTATGGAAAAGTTATGATGAAAGAATATTAAATGTTTTAAAGTGCCTCAATTTAAATTAAGTTTACATCCGAGAAGACTGATAAATTAACAGCTAGGATGAAAACATCAAAAGATAAAAGTAAATTGTATCGGGTTGCAGGATGTTTTGGACATGTTGCTGACAGACAAGAAAAACAGAGGTGAAACAAAAAAACTAATTTATCACAGAGCAAACAAAAAAAAAAAACGAGGCAGCATAACTTACAAAACATGAAAAGCTGAAGAACACAGGCAAACATGGAGAGAGACCGATATCTAACAAGAGCAAGCACAATGCAGCACTGATGTGAAAGTGACAAAAGACTGAATAAATGGAAGTGAGTTGMTGAGGAGACGGAAGGCAGCTGGGCTGAATGTGGAGTGACAACAGGTGACAGTGGCTGATTGAATGGAAAAACAATRAGAACAGACTGAGGGAGAAAATGAGAAATTGCAGGAGACACTGATGAACRGAKACAAGAAACAGGTAAACATTAAAAGTAAAAAGCTAAACCATARCAGAAAAAGAAAAAACAAAACACAAACTGGGACAGTACCAACCCCCACTTAAGGAAAGGCTCCAAGTTTTTCCAAACAAGACTTAGAGGGTGGAGGGTGTACAAAAGACAGGACAGAGGCCAAGAAACAAAAACACAGGAAAGCATGACCAGGGTGGTAGGGGGAGGAAGAAACAGGATTAAAGGCACATAGGATATACAAATGTCATAAAAACAAAAACCCACAGGGAAAGAAAACAAAACAAATAAATAAATAAATAAATAAATAAATAAATGAACAACGTAAAGTGAAGTGCCTTGGTGTAACCCCACAGTAAGCAGAGTTCAGGTGGGCGGCCTGGGACTCGACCACGATGAGGCAAGCGTTCAGGTGGGTGRCCCTGGGCTTGACCGGCACAGGGCAAGGAGATTGCAGAGGGAACTGGAGGMTCAAGAGTGAAGTGACAGATGTGTCGGAGACCCTATCAGGAACAGGAGGGAAAGGCGTTGGAGACCCTCTCAGAAGTGGTGCATGAGTGAGAGGCTTCAGAGAATCTTGTGGTCCCAAATTCTCTTACCTCCTTTAGAACACTGTTATAATGATTACAGGACTTTACCTAATGTTCCCACCTCGTTTTGCTTGGTTGGGATCTGTATCTTTGCCATTTACSTCTTACTGCCTTGCAGAGGCCAGACAACTCKGGAGTCCACTAGGCYGACTGCWTTGACGACCTCCAGACCTTCTCCAGACAAGCAGACTTATAGGCGATTAGCACAGCATCAGCCATGTTTGTTACCTCTGTCCCATTGTCTTGTACAGAATTGATCCTGGMAATTCTCCCACCCATCAACTGGGATAGACTGCTGATAAACGGATTCCATTCAGTATTTGGGGGGTTTCTSTAAGTGACTGGGTATGATTTCCCTATCTTCTGAATTTGTCAGTGATCTGACATAGTTTYCTCTGTGGACACCACMCAGTCACAGATTTTGTTTAACAAGTCCATGGACCAGACTATTATATCAATGACCTCCTCCCTATTAAAAGTTTAAAGGTAGGTACATTGCCCTGATTAAGAACAAGCAGGTCATCTGTCAGCAAATATTCTAATAGAGATCTGCCTCCAGTGTTAAATTCACAGCTCCCCCAGCACATACGTATGATGGRAATTGGCATCACAACCAATGAGTACTGGGAGGCCCTCATGTTTAGCATAATCTGCTTATGTTTGCATATCTGCTTAGCCTTCAGAGGAACAGGACGTGCATTCGCTCTCTCCTGAACCTGCCCCCCTCTGCTTTGCTGCCTTCTTTTTCCTTCAAGATTTTTTTTCACCTACCGTCTGAAACTAAAGRAATTATGGATTTGGTCAAGTGGTCTCTGAATGCAATTGACACAATTTTTTCCACACTTGGAACGAGGGGAATGTAGCTGTCTGGATGGAACGGTTGCTGCTGGACATGTCAGTGATTCCTGGGACTGGAATCTGATATGCCGGCACCACTTTCCATCGAAGACGTGGAAGATATATATATG
>NW_013953380.1:102331-105559 GCF_001266775.1 Austrofundulus limnaeus
ATGTTGGACTTCCTGGGCTTTGATTTTAACCCAGGTGTCATCAACATATCTGAACCAATGGCTCGGTGGCACCCCTGAAAAGCTCCTAGAGTCATGCTAATCGGCGGAGGAGATTTCCAGATTTATCGAAAAGTGAAAGCGACCCTGACAGTGGTTCGGGCTTTTGAGGAGCTGTTGGGCGCACTTGAAGGATTCTGCTGGGCTGGAAGCACACAGACTCTGCAGCTGTGGGAAATAATTYGCAAAGTGGATGTGATTCTGATGAGGATCGCAGCTCAGGAGCAAGCCTTTGGTATGTAGGATTACATCTGGGTGAAGCTTTAGAMGGYGAGARGTGAGGAATACTCGAAATTSGGCTGATTGTTTTTTTTYYYRCCACTTCAGAGATGCAGTTAAGACATTTWAAAAGCAGCAGGAAATTCAAGGCTGCTTTGTTCCAGAACARTTGTATTTATCTRTTGGCTCCCAGCRGCACGGCCTTGATGGCAGTGTTTATCTGWATCTCCCCARGATGGAATGTCAACAAAGGCTTGATTCCATCCCACCCCATCACCCGTGTTGGACCYGGCCACGGAATCCAATGGCTGAAGAGGAGGGAACTCTGAGCTCTGGCGAACTGARCARAGATGAYAACAWCATGTGACTCTGGACTCTGGAGGGGGCCAGGGTTGGGTCCTAACACAGACCCCGCCTCCTTCAACATCACCTACTCCTCTGAACCCACCCCATCTTACCTCCCCTTCATGTGGTATCTGACCTAAGCCAACCCCCACCCCCGCCCAAGCTGACTTGCTCTCTTGCGAGTAGTTTTTTTTGCATATGACCCTGTGTTTCTGATGTAAACATAGGATCAGAGCAATTTTTTTACAACTCAGCTTTCCTTTTGTGTATTTTATTTTGTGTATTTGTGTACAACAAAAGGTAATCTTAAATAATTTAAACAAAGAACAATTTCAAATGTAAAAAAGGTTAAAATAGCTCCTACACTCCGGCCCTTAATTGTGCTTTTATCACAATTAAAATAAAAGTACTGGAAAGAGCTATTTCTAAATTAACAATCCTTTYACAATAATGAAAGTTATTAGTCCAAAAATGTTTTTTTAATCTTCCTTTTCGTGTGTTGCTTCCAGTAGCAACAGGAGTTTTGTGACTGGTCATTCCAGAATGCTGGTTTTCGTTTGAAGGCTCACAGAGCAATCCAAGCCCTTTGCATCTTGATTCAAGACCTTTGCCATCAACCATGGTCCTCTTGGAACTGTGGAATCTGCAATCAGAACAATGTCTCCTGGTATAAGACATCTTTTCCTCTCAGTCCATTTTTGTCTCTCTTGCATTAAAGGCAAGTATTCAGACAACCATCTTTTCCAAAATAGCTCTGCCATGTATTGAACTTGTTTCCACCTTTTTCGTACACAAAGATCCTGTTGATTGAACAGTTCTGGTGGTAAAATGGGTTTGGTTTTCAGTGTTAAGATGTATTTTAGTACTGTTGTACTATCAGTCCAAAAAAACTGACTTTTCCAGTTTTAGTTGCAACTCTTTTTGCAACATCTTGTCCACTTGAACTGCTAGAACTTCTGCTGTAAGCTCCAGTCGGGGTATCATTTGTTTAAGAGGTGCGACTCTGGCTTTACCCATCATGAAGGCAACATGTGATGCATTATTCTTTTCCAGCCTCACATAAGAAACTATTCCATAKCCATCTAGGCTTGCATCACAGAAATTGCCAAGTTGTGCTTTGTCAGGTTTCCCAAAGTCGTGTGTTTTAATGCAGCGATCCATTTTAAACTCTGAAATCTTCTGCAAGTCTTTCAACCAATCAGACCATTGCAGAGAGAGAGAGTGTGTGGACTAACTTCATCCCATCCAAAATTTCTTTTGCAAAATTCTTGTAACAACAGTTTAGCAGTTAAACTAAATGGGGCCAAAATTCCCAAAKGGTCATACAATGAACTGACCACTGTTTTACTTCCTTAATTTTCTGGGAGCAGTGCACTTGGRGGAGGCGGTGTTAAAGGTAGCGCAACTCTGTTGCTGCATGACCGGTTCACCTGTTCCCCTGTTTGTCATGTGTCTTCTTGAATGGGTGTTAACTGCCCCCCTTCACTTGTGAATATACAGTATTTCTATGAAAGGCACTATAGGAATAAAACTTTGCTTGCTTACTTACTTACTTACTTACTTACGTACTTACTGACTAATCAACTATTGTGATAAACTCCTGTGATATAGTGTCTGCTGTGAATCAAACAGAAGATGAACAGAGGCTGCAATGATGGGCCTGGATTTGCCATTTGACTGAATGTCCAACTGCACTGCTACAGCATCACCTGTTGTTAGGTGGAGCAATGTAGTATATGGTATGGTGAGTGGGGATCGATCAAGAATCCATGTCAACAATGCAGTGTTTCTCACACCTCTTGCCAGGGCTACTGCTGCTCTGGGTCTGTAGCCGTGTTTCCATCCAATTTTAATTCAAATTTTGAGCAAATTTTTAAAAATTCGCAAACATGTAAAAACAAAGAAATGCTAATCAGACGTGTTTCCATCAACTGGCTTGAAGCAAATCAGTTATGTCAGACACGTGTGCACAAGTAACACAAGTAAATGTCTCATCTCAGGAAAATGGAGAGAAGTTATCAGGAATGTATTGCTACTATTGGGAAAGTTGTAATTATTCTGTCATCAACTAGTTTTGGCGATTTTACATGCGGTCGGGAGAYGTAGAGAAAGTAATGAATTCTTTTCATGTTACAGGATTAACTGAGAAGACGCCGAGAGTGGGAGGAGTTTCCAGCTGCGAGTCGTGGCTGCACTTGCTCTGGTACTGGGACCAGTTTCGGTCAGACAGCAGGAACACTGCTGAGCCCCACTAGTGAGGCAACTTCTTCTCCTCTTCCACCAGAAGGAGAGATGCAAGGACCTCCACTTCAGTATTGGTCTTAAAACATTTTAAAAAAACCTTTCTGCTGTGTCCATGCTTGAGTTCAGCATTCTGTAACGTTTGTCAGCAGTTGGACCAAAGAGCAGAAAGACTGCAGGTACTCAAAGCAAAAAGGAAGCAGACCGAGGGAGGAAATGAGAAACGTCACAGGAGACACTGAGGAACAGAAACAAGGGAACTAAAACACAAAAACGAACAAAAGATAATCTTAAGACAGACAGTATACATTTAACACACACACACACACACACACACAGACAGCCCCCACCCCTTCCAGCTCTCCC
>NW_013953380.1:105645-111756 GCF_001266775.1 Austrofundulus limnaeus
CACACACACACACACACACACACACACACACACACACACACACACACACACACAAATTCCCAGACAGAAAAACATTGAAGACCCCTGGTTTAAATAATAGTTATCCATAACAAGGATCACTGAAGTCAGCTCATACYAGACATTAGCTCATCAGTCCTGTCAGACATAAACTCTGTTTACAGAGAGTTATCTACAACAAATCTGATCATTAGAAGTAAACAAGGCAGTATTGTTTTTTTGCTCCTGTCATAGCATGGGTCTTTCTGTTAGCATGTATTCCTTCAAGAACTTTATTCTTCATATGCTTTCCACAGATCCTCACTTCAAAACCGTTGAACTGTTTCCTTTAAAGATACGCAGGAAATTTTCTGACTTTTTTTCTCAGTATGAGGTGTTCAAAAGGCTTCATGTAAGAAGAGTCATACTTGGTGTAGTTGAACGTTGGGAAGCGGATGCTGTTTTTAATGAAGATAGTGAAATCTTTTACCTCCTCCATGGGTTCACTGAAAAGAAAAGAAAGACGTGTTGATCTGCCTCACCATGTTTCAGGATGAATGAATTTATAGGTCTTTATACGACTCCAATTCCAATGAAGTTGGAAAACTTTAAATAAATAACAGAATACATACAATGAGGTTTTTCAACTTATATTCAGTTTAATACACTACAAAGGTAAGACAAAATTTAAAGCTCAAAAGGATAAAACCTATTGTTTTTTTGCCAATATTTGCTCATTTTGAATTTAATGTCTGCATCAGAGATTACTGAAGAGGTGCTGGTGAGGACATGAACTTCTTGATGTTAACACAGAAGTGTCCATCAGCAAGGTAAGACCTGAACCACTTAAGGGCTGAGCCTGTGATATCCACCTCTTGCTCCAGCCAGGAAATGAGGATTACATGGTCAAAGGTATCAAAAGCCGATGTGAGGTCTAGTAGGATGACATTTTCACCAGAATCTAAGGCTAAGATGTCATTAAACACATTCAGTCCCACAGCATGTTGGATTTTATCTCAAAAAATATTTCAAGTCAGTATAATCTGGATTTACATATCCACCTGACATACTGTACATGTCAAGTTGTACAGATAGTCCGTAATTTAACATGGATTGCCCCTCATTTTGCAGGTATGTGAATGTATAGAGCAACATCACAGATTTTTTTCATGCTATACAGATTTTTTCAAAAACTCATTTTCAAATTTCTTTATCATGTCAGACCCTGTAGGACTTTAAACAAACAAAACAACAATAACTTCTTCCAACCCACTCTGCCACTAGAAATAAGTTCTCTACTTCTCCTGTCTTTTCCTCCTGCTTTTCCACTGCAGGTCCTGGGAATACCTAGATCTACCTTGGACCACCTAGTATAACCCTGGATCTACCTGGGACTATGTGGGTCTACCAGGAACAACCAGGGTCTACCTGGGACTGCCTTGTATAACCTGGGTCTACCAGGGACAACCAGGGTATATAAGGAACTCCCTGGGTCTACATAGTAATACCCAAGTTTATCTGGGGTTACCTGAGTCTACTTGGTACTACCTCAGTCCACCTGGAACTATCTGGGTCTATCTAAGACTACCTTGTATGACCCGGGACTACATGGGAATGCCTGGGTCTACCTGGAATTACCTAGGTATTCCTGGGTCTTCCTTTGTCTACGTGGGACTACCTAGGTCTACCTATGACAACTTGGATCTTTCTGGGACTACTTGGTTCTACTTGTGACTTCCTGGGACTGCCTCTGTCTACCTGAGATAACAGGAAACTACCTGGATCTACCTAGGTATATTTGAGACTACCTGGGAATACCTGACACTAGTTCCCTGGACTACATTCGTCTACCTCGTACTACAAAAGGTTTACCTGGGTCTAAGACTTTCTGGGTCTACCTAGGACAACCTGAGTCAGACTGGGACAACCTGGGTCACACTGGGACTACCTGGGTTGTTCTGGAATTATGTGGGTCCACTAGGATTACCTGGGCCTACGTGAGACTACCTAGGCCAGCCTGGGTTTATCTGGGACTTCCTAGGTCTACCTGAGACTACTTTGGTCTATCTAGGACTACCTGGGACTATCTGGGGATATGTGTGATTAACCGGGTCTACCCGGGAATGCCTGAAACTACCTGAGACTACTTGGGAATACTTGAGACTTCCTGTATTTTTCTTGGTCTACCTGACACTACCTGGATCAATCTGGCACTATCTATGAATACCTTAGACTACTTGGGTGTATCTGGGTCTACCCAAGAATGCTTGAGACTATCTCTTGCTTCCTGTGATTTTCTGGGAAAACTTAAAAATACTTGGGTCTATCTGGGGCTACATGGACTACCTCGGATTATCTGGGCCTTCCTGGGATTACTTGAAACTTCCTGGGTATACATTGGTCTACCTGAGACTACCTGGATCAACCTGGGACTATCTGTGAATACCTTAGGCTACCTGGGTCTACCCAAGATTACTTGAAACTATCTCTCGCTTTCTGTGATTTTCTGGGAAAACTTAAGAATACTTGGGTCTACCTGGGACTACCTAGTACTACCTGGGTCTACCTGGGACTACGCAAGTCTACCTTGGGCTACCTGGTTCTACCTGGATAACTTTGGATTATCTGGGTCTACCTGGGAAAACCTGAACCTGAGACTACTTGGGTCTACTTGGAGCAGGTTGCAGCAGAGTGTGAAGCGTGACCTCATCTATGGTCATGAGCTTTGGGTAGTCACAGAAAGACTGAGACTGTGGATACAAGAGACCAAGATGAGTTTCCTCCGCAGGGTGTCTGCTCCCTGGTGAGGTGTTCCGGGCACATCCCACTGTAGGGAGACCCAAAGACACGCTGTAGGGACTATGTTTCTCAGCTGGCCTGGGAATACCTTGGGATTCTCCCAGATGAGCTGGCCCAAGTGGCTGGGGAGAGGGTAGTCTGGGTCTTGCTTAGGCTGCTGCCCCCGAGACCCGACCCCGGAAAAGCAGATGAAAATGAATGAATGGATGGATAGATACTTGGGACTACCTGGGTCTATCTGGGACTACCTGGGATTTTACAGTATATTTGACTTTAATTTGAGTAACCGTTAAACGATTGCTCTTGAAAAAACTGTGTTTACTGAACCTGTCAATAATGAGGTGGAGTTTCTGTCCTCTCTAAGAACTGTAGACAAATAAAAAGACGTTATGCTGGTAACACCTCACGTTTTGATTGTGTCGATCTCTGCAGGGCACCAACCCTTTATTTCACACATGTTGGTGGTGGAGTTGAAAGGAACACATTTTCCAGTGGGAAGTCCTGAGCAGAGGCAGAGAAGCTTTAAAAACAAACAAACAAACAAACAAACACACACACACACAAACACAAGCAAAATATACTTATACACGTCTATTTGTACACTGCCTGGCCAAGAAAAAGTTGCTATCTGGATTTAGCTAAGTACTGTGATGTGGTCAGGTCTAGGTTCAGCAACAGTTTCTGCTCAAAGAATGAGGTCAGCTGACTAACTGAATATACTGAATGACCATGTTATTCCAGCAATAGATTTTTTTTCTTCCCTGATGGCACGGACATATTCCAAGATGACAATACCACGATTCATCGGGCTTGAATTGTGAAAGAGAGCATGAGAAATAATTTTCACATATGGATTGGCTCCAAAGAGTCCATTGAGAATCATTGGGATGTGCTGGAGAAGGTCAAACTCTACCATCATCAATGCAAGATCTTGGCGAAAAATTAATGCAACACCAGATGGAAATAAATCTTGTGACATTGCAGAAGCTTATTGAAACAATACCACAGAGAACGTGTGCTGTAATCAAAAAGGCAGTCCAACGAAATATTAATGTGACCTTTTTTGTTGGTGGCGACTTTTTTGTGGGCAGGCAGTGTATGTGTGTGTACACCTCTAAAAGTACTGGATCATTTCCTTTAGCTGTAGACTGAAAAAAACTGAATTTGACATTGAAATATGAGAGAACAAAGCAACAGTTCAGCTCTTGTCTCCAGGTGTTTACATCTGGATAATATACACAACTGAAGGTAGAKTTGTTTGTAACAAACTAAACTAAAATTAACTAAATATTTTGTTAATTATTGGAACCTAGACTCAACCCTGCTTGCATGTCAACAATCTCTAGAAATGTTAGTTTGTCTGATGTTTATTGGGGGAAATACGAGCACAAAAGTTGATTTGGATTTTGAATTTGTGAAAATTTCTCTAGTTTCCATGCATGCTAACTAGTTGGCACTGTGAATGTGGTTTTTTAATACTTAAAGCATTCCGATTCAGTTTCATAAAGATCATAACACATTTCTTTCAGGTTCAATCAGCTAACCACACAACTGGTTTATACCTATGATTTTACATCCTGAAAACCTCTACCCTGTGCACTCCCGTAGAGCTGCCAAGTGCCGACAGGCAGTTCTGCGTGGGGTGCAGGTTTGGTGATGGCTGAAGGAAGAGAGTTCTCCAAACTGTTTCCCTGTCTAAAAGAATAAAGCCAGCTATATGAAAACACTTAGGATGCCGTAAAAAGACGGACGGCAACGCCTTGTGAACAGTGGAGGCAACACATCTAACATGATCGCACCTGGTAAAGCTGTTGAAATGAACGAGCTAACTTTAACATCAGACATTAGTGAAACATGTTTTCAATCTACAGCTAAATGAAAGGATCTGTATATTTCTACTGTGAAAAGAATAAGAATGTAACAGACAGAAGATATTACCGTTATCAGCTGGTTTATGAAGAAACCGTTTGCAGTTGCTGTCATTTGAACAGCTGTATTTTTTTCCGCTCTAAGCAACACACATACAAAAAAAATAATTATAACATTAATTTTTACAAATTGGTTAAATCAAACAAAAGACATCAAAAATCCACTGCTACTCGTATCGCATTATTCCATATGTATTTTCAGATTACTCCTTGTTTTCCTGACCATCAAAACTGTCAGAGAGGGGAATGGGATTAATCTGCATAAACATCTCACAGAGCTAAAAGCTTGGAACCTCACACTCCTCAGCTCGAAATGGAAAAACTCTCTTTTCTTTTGTCAGATAGTAGTCCTGATCCCAATGCCATGACCTATTCTCTGAAGGCTCTTTCACATTATGATGTTTTGGACAACTTATGCAAACTTGTGAGAAGTTTGTCCAATACTAAAGGTGTCAAACCTGAATATGATATACACTAGGTCAACTGCACATAGTTAACTGGGGGGTGGGGCAGCACTGAATGTAAAAAAATGAATTGTAGAATTCTGTTAACATAATAGTTAGGTTTTCAAAAGGGCTCCTAAATTCCTCTCAGGCAGTTTTTCATGTTATTAAACCCATTTTGCACTAAGTGCCATTTTTAAAAAAGGTTTAAAAGAAATGTGATTAATTAACTGAATTTTAGATACAGATTTGGATGGTTTTTAGATACTCTACACTTTGTGATCAATTGCAGTCCTTTACGTTAAACAGGGAGAGAATCAGTGTGTTTTAACGTACTGATGGTTTTCGCAGTATAAATTTGCACATAGTGGATGGCAAAGGTTTTTTGGGAGTACACTGTTTCAGTGCTGACGTAAAATGTACATACTAGCATGTGACCAGAGTGTTTTTATTATTGTTCGGATATGTGGAAGACTTTAGAACAGAGGGAGATTTTAGTGCATGCAGACGCAGAGAGGGACTTGTTTTAGTCTGCTGATAAGACTCAGGATCACTCCAGGCGCTGGGAGACAGAAGCTCTGAACACTGAAATGGAATTACAAATTTGAAGAATAAATCTTGTTAAACAGAGAATTCAATTGGTCTTCTACAAAATTAGTCTGGTTTCCAATTTTGATTGTTTTTCTTATGGGTTTATTGATCGCAATATTGAATGTTGTCACTCAGTAAAAAAGACACCTAAAATAGAGACACTATTAGGTAGATTGTTATTTTTTTAAATATAAGAGGTTGTAGTTTATTTTATTGCAGCCTATAATTTATTTAAGTTTACTTTGAAGTGAAATTGTTCAAAACAAACTGCAGTAGAGGTTAAAGGGATCCCTGATTAGTTGTAACTTTAGACTTTATTTGATAAACATATATTTTAACTGTAAAATAAAGAC
>NW_013953380.1:112839-113959 GCF_001266775.1 Austrofundulus limnaeus
TTAAAATAGTCTATTAGCAGTGGTAAATCCTAAAGGAATGTGTTGCTCAGCTTATTTAGTCAACCTGACCACACAACAGAAAAAACAAACAAACAGGTTATTTTATCTATTACCTGGAAGTAAACAATGACAGTTTAAAAATGATTGGACTGTTTGAGTCTAATGGAGTAAAGCAACAGAAGTGACARTATTAGGAGCTGACCTCAGGACATGTTCTTTGGACTTGGTTCTCTGTGGTAATCATCTTAGTGATGATGCAGAAGACRGACCCTCCCTGCAGAAAGTGCATGTCACTGTCAATCCATCATTCTATTGCCTTGGTCCACTCATCTGTCCATCATACCTGTGTAGGAGTGACGTAGTCTGCAACATCCATGACCCGGTTGTTGTACACTCCAAAACCTTTCACTTTGGTCATAACTGAAGACTCGATGGCTGTGTCTCTCACCTGGTAGGCCTTTTCCCAAAGAAACACCCAACTGAAACACAGAAAGTTAGCACCGAGTCAGAACGGCATGTTAGGTCTAAAATACTAACGGTCATGATCTGTGATTTTGTCTTTATTTTCTCAGTGTTTTTTGTTCCCCTGTGTTTCTCAGCTCAGCTGCCTCAGCTCGTTCTGCTGATTACCCTTGTGTTTCTCCCCAGGTGTTTCTCATTTACTCTTAATTTGTTTGCTTTATATTCTGAGTCTTGTCCTCCTGTCTTTGTGGGGCCATTGTGTTTCAGTCCTGTGCTTCGTCTCCCTCGTGCCTGTTCTCCCCAGAGTTTTTGTGAGTATTTGGAGCTACTTCATCAGCTTTTTTGTGTTTTTTCAAAATAAACCTTTTGTTCCATTTTTTTTAGCTCGACTGTGACCTGGGTTTGTCCTGCACCAGTACTTACACTAACATTTAACCCTGTCAGACAAAATAGTGACCATACAATTTATTTTTGTCTATAGGGCTCCTAAAATGTTACTGAGTAACTATTCAATTGTTGTTCAGTAAATCTAAAAAGAATACAGTGTTTGGATTAGATTTAGAATAAGCTATCACATGACCAGAGTTTACTTCCTGGTTGCACACAGTGGGCCTCGTGCAAGAACCGTTCATACGCACAGATTTGTTCTTAAGTTGTG
>NW_013953380.1:114796-116596 GCF_001266775.1 Austrofundulus limnaeus
CTCCTCTCGCGTGCACGAGCAGCTGGATAGAACAGGTGGAATTTACGCAGCTCATTTACGCACGTTTCCTGAAGATAGGAGTTTGTCTGACGTGACATGTTCGTACGAACCCTTCGTACGAAAAAAAAGTAAGAGAAATTTAGGATAAGAATATGAACATGTTCTTGCATGAGGCCATTGAGAGGATGGCTGTGTAGAAAAAATGTGCTGTCCCAAATGGTATCTCCGAATAAAACAGGAATCCACTAGATTCTTCTTAAAACTTTATTCTCAATCTTCTGACTCCAATCAGGTTCATACTGCAGCACAGGCCTCAGTGTAAGACCATGAACTACAACCGAAACAAAACCCCGCAGCCCTGCTCTGARCAGAGACTGTGCAACACAATAACAACTTCTGAAAAACACTTCCTTCYACTATAATAATGAATTGACCTTTATAATGTATTTATCTTCCTGGTTACACCCCTGGAGGTGTTACCTTTTATGTCAGACATAGAACATAACTCATTTTTGTTTAGACCAAAGAAAGGACACAAGATAAGACACCAACTCTCACTCTGTTTTAACCTTAAAGGCTGCAGTGATCAGAAAGTATGAAATACAATTGTTGGATGAATTAATTATCAAGACACAAGGAATGATAAAAAGCAGCAGATCTGGTTGAGCTCTTTTACTTACAAGGAGTCCAAAATACAGACAAGGTACTTACATACAGTTGTCAGTAGCATGAACTGAATTTCTGTACAACAGTCAGGTTTTTAAAGGGTCCCCTTCAAAGTGTCCTCCTGTTTACGACCATGTTATCTCCTGTTGTCCCCAGGACCTGCAGTTCCTTTACCCCAACCMACCTGTCTAATAGTGGGTCGTAAAGGTAACTCTACTCTACAAGCTAAATAAACAAATTACAAGGATAAGCATTCACGTTTGTGTTTTTACACACAACATTCCCATCCACAAGCCATGAATTCAGTTAAAGTAGATAAACACAGATCAACAGCATTAATATATCACAATTAGATGAACCATAACATTTTAAATCACAATTTAACCAACAACGCATCTAATATTCAGTTAATCATTAATAAAAATTTCTTCAGCTGCTTTAAACTTCCCAAAGAAAAGGCAAGTAAGGTAAGGTAAGGTAAGGTATGACTGTGATAGTTATGAATCAGACATGACTATGAAGGGGTAAGAGGCCATTTGACATCTTGGATTCTGAATGCAATTCCTAACTATGGGAAAACATGAAGACCTCCAACTACACTGATCATCTACAACCCCTGGCAAATAGTACGGAATCACAGTCTTGGATGAGCACTCATTCAGACGTTTCTTTTTGTAAAACAAACTCAGATCAAAAACATGATACAATAATAAGGTCATTACAAAGTGAAACATGTTGGCTTTCAGGAACACTCAAAGAAATAAAGAGAAAACTTGTGGAAGTCAGTGAATGTTACTTTTATTGACCAAGCACAGGGAAACAATATGGAATCACTCAATTCGGAGGAAAAAAGTATGGAATCAAACTACAATGTGTCACCTATTTGATCTGTATCCCTTTTATTTTTTATTTTTATTTATTTATTTTTTTTGCAGGTTATTTTTCCCCCTGGAAATGTTTTTTCCCCAATTTAGATCAACTTGTATTTGTGGTTATGATTATGGTATATGCGGATGGGTGAAACCCATTTGAGCGGGGGCCTCATAAGTGGGTTATAAAAACTAAACATCCTACAGTATTTTTACAGTTTTTATTTTACAGTTAAAGTATATATTTATCATATAAAGTCTAATG
>NW_013953380.1:116786-120031 GCF_001266775.1 Austrofundulus limnaeus
AGCTGTAGCTCTCATAAAGAGACACTTATTTTGGCTGCTCAAAATTATCTTGTGGCCATGCGTTAACTAACGTGTGACCAAGAGTCAAATTTTTATAATCCGCTGTTGTCAGACAGCGCTGGAACAGACAAAAGACTGATGTGTCAGCCAGTAAAATAAAATAAACAAATAGCTGAGTTGTAAACACAGGAAGACATGAACCGAACATGTCATGAAGCACAACAATGCTCAACTGCAGATGAGCCCTAAACTGAAAGTAGACTGGGCTGAATAATAAAAAAAGAAAAAAAAAACCCTGAAGACATCTTACTGGAAAACAAGGATCAGGTTTAAACGGGTGGAGCAGAACCAAGAAGTGAACGCTGATTCTGGAAAAATACCGACTGCAAGRAAGAGCCTGAGGATGGCAGGAAACAACTGAACACAAAGAAAACAAAAAACTAATCAGAAAAAAAAACAGACACCAGGATCATGACAAAGTGACATCACAACTTTTTTAGAATTGGGTTGGACATAAATATCATTATTGGATTTATTTAGATGATTTTACAACTTTGTTTCCATTTAAAGGAAATTCTCACTATTGTTCAAATATTTGTATAGTCATGTGAATTATTGTTTAATGAAGTTGCCTAAAGCTGATTACTTTTTAAGAATCCTACACCTGTAGAGGTTTGGAGTCCAGCTTTGTTAAAGGGTTAGAGCTCCCTGAGAGGTTCTGTGTGACCACAGCTGAGCTGAAACCACAACTAATGGATTTGTATTGACCAGGATGTTCAAGCTGTAATAAACTGACTCTGCTACATAATATAACACTTAARCCATCACGAACATGGTCAACTGATGTAAAAATAAAAAAGCTGAATGCTTCACTTACCCAATGAAGTAAGAAATGATGATAAGTTGGACAATCCGGTTGATAATCCCAATTGTCCAGCTCTTCACAACCACAGATTTAGTGGTTTCATAGGTGAAGAAGTTCTTTATACATGACCACATCTTTACAGTGAGCAGATGATGGGAAAATCCAGTAGAAAAAAATAAAATATACGTTGAAYTACAGAAAACAAAGGGAGTTTCAAATGGGGAGGATTTTGATTAAAAAAATGAAACGAATGAATAAAATGAAAATTAATCCCCTGTAAGCAGATTAATTTGTTCAGGAGGCAGATTATTGTCTTAAAAAAAAGATGTTTTATGTCCAGCAGAGAGATTAGTAGCCAGATGTTTATAAAAGGTTTGTCTTAATGTCCTGCTGCTCAGTGAGTCCAGTCTTCACCAGGTGGTCTCTGCCTTCTTACTTTAAGCATCACAGTGATCAGAAAAAAACWGCTTTATAATCTGTTGTTGTCCATATTCCCTCACACACGCCCTCTCTCTTCTTTCAATCAGGTCCAGYTTTTCTCTCACTCATTGGTCCTTCAGCCTCCTAACTGCCCCCACCCTGTTTGCACCGCTTTCAGAGGGAAACCTCTCAGTCAGAGCTGTGTGATTCAATTCAACTGAACCTTTCAGATTTGTTTTCTTGGCTTTGAAATGTTGAATGCTGAACTGTCTAACAGATTTCTWCATTTAGTTTTTGTCATTTTGAAGCTTCTTTCAGTTCCAGGTTAACCCAGTGCCTAACTCTGTCATCACACACAGCTTAATCCTACTAAATGTGTTCAGACATTTTTTTCAATGTTTTTTTTTCATGAAAATATTTTCTTACTGCAATAAAATGACTAGTATTCCTTAAGATAATGCTTATTGCCCACCACCTTTCATACCAGAGTATAAAAGGATCTTTTGTTAAGAAATGATGAAGTTGTAGACCAGGGGTGCCCAACCAGTCGCTCGTGGGCGACTGGTCGCCCGCCAGCTGGTTTCTAGGTGCCCGTGAAGCGCAACCTTGCTGCAGAGCCTCTAGCGCCGGCTCTGAGCRTCAGATCCCAAGTTGGCTGGTCTTGTTTGAAAGCTCTGCTCTGCTCTACAAGGTGAAAGTTGAATGAAGTCCTGTGACGTTCCCCTGCAGAACTATAAGCAAAAAAACCTCCAAATTACGCACTGTCGGACCTCCTGCTGGGGTGGTTTTAGCCCCCCCCCCTCGGGTTAGGAGCATCGGATCCCGGCGTGGCTGGTCGGGTTTTAAAGCCTTGTCTCTGCCCTACAAGTAGAAAGTTGATTGGAGTCCCTGCGACATCCCCCCGTGGAGATATAAGCGAGAAACCTCCAAAATTACGCACTGCCAGACCTCCGCCAGGGGTGGTTTTAGCCCCCCTCCCCGGGCTAGGAGCATAGGATCCTGGAGGGACTGGTCAGGTTTTAAAGTTCTGGTTCTGTCCTACAAGCTGATACTTGAATGAAGTCTCTACGACGTTCCCCCGCGGAGTTATAAGCAAATTACGCACGACTTAGTGCATTTTACATCTGGGAAAGTGAGATGACTTTGGAAAGCTACGGTCTCCTCTACAAACTGGAGGTGGTTGCAAGTTCCTGGGATGTGCCCCCGCAGAGCTATTAACCAACGACCGGCCGAAAAAGGCACTTTGGCGGGCAATACAGTACTCAATTTACTCCGGAGTCTCTAGCACTGTCTCTGAGCATCAGATCCGGGTGCAAAGGAAAAGGAAGAGAGGAAGGAAGAGATCCAGTGAGGTGGAATCACTGTCATGTGTCCAGCACCCGCTCTCCTGCCTGGATCTAGCCAGAAACCCCTGGCGGGCGATTTTCTGCAAAAATGCATAAAATTCAGAAACCCMCCTGATGGATCTGTTCCAGGCAATAAAAGGAACAGATCTGGTCAGGTGAAACCGGTCCTGGAAGCTCAGCACCAGGTTTTATAGCCGCCTGCGAGAGAGTTTTATACTGTGTGCTTTGACTTTGAAAAAAAGGGCAGTACTCTTGTGGTAGTCATGTTGACCCAGATAGTTTTTTGTTTTGTTTTTTCTCCCCTGTATGGAGAGAAGAGAGGAGAGTTCTTTGAATAAATGGAGATGAGTTCCTGTGCTCCAAAGTTATTTGACTCTGTGGTTCTCACTGGAAAGGGTTTCCAGCCCTCATAGCTCGCACTTTACAGTGAGTACTAATTGAAGGAGATAAAAAATGGTACTTTWTGTTCAAGCATCACTTTTCTGTTTCTCTGTCAGGAGTTAAGTAAGGTGTTATGGTAATATTTATTTAACAAAGAGAAATACGTGGTCCAAGAATGAAGGYACTCCGTGAGATGATCAGCTGAGTTTTATTGCAACAACAGGAAACACAGA
>NW_013953380.1:120962-122511 GCF_001266775.1 Austrofundulus limnaeus
GTGTTTGTTTGATCTTAATCTCGCCAGGTTCTTCCATGTTGTTAGTAAAATCCAGGAGGGGGCATTCCACTCCAGTGTGTGTATGAATGGGTGAATGTCTGTAGTGTAAAGCGCTTTGGGGTCTGGAGGGACTTCAAAAGCGCTCCATAAGTTCAGTACCATTTACCATTTACCAGTACCATTTTATTGATCAGATCACTGCTACGGCTATCCCTGTACTGCCGGCCAATTATATGATACAATTAGGGATGGCTACCAAATTCAATACTTTTATAAGTACTGACTGAATTCTGTCGGTACTACCCAGAACCTATTCACATAAAATCAAAAGGTAGCATGTTTCGGTACCTAAATGCATCATTGCGACCGTATTGGCATAAGAGTGGTGAGTTTTCCAYGCTTGTCCTGAACGCAGCATCACGCAAGAGCGTAATGACATCAGCAGCCGCTGGTTCYAGGGTTTGGTCTGAACRWAGCTTGAAAGCCTCGCAGATCCTGGAGTGAAACTCACCGAACAGACCGCCTCTGAATTAYCTGGTGAATTAATTATCTGGTCAGCACGATGTTTGCTTGCTCTCAGTAAATGAAGTACCGCCACTTTCTTTATTTCACCKGTCATTAAACAGAGACCGGCAGAGGAAAACAACAGAGGTGCTTACYGACAGTCTGAACGCGTCTGACAGTCTGCAGATTAAATTTAAGATTATCACTAATTTAAWTTATATAATGTGGATCAAAGYACAGAAGTCATAAAATTACTTTTATTTCATTAAGTTTAATTGCAGTTTTAAACATATTTAGTGTTTTTCTTCACTTGTTTTYGCTTTAACATCTCTCCTACAGCTCAGAYCACAATTATTGGCAAACATATTAGGTGATGATGTAATCTAGTGACTTGAGTTTGATTTTCGTAGAAAATAATGAGTTGGTTAAAACAGATGTTTATTCTCTATGTTTTTGCCCTTTACTTTTTCATAATTTTACTGGCTGGAAAGCTTTATTCTTTTTATATTTATATATATTTTTCTATGTATTTATAGACTGTCCTTTGAAGTTCACACAGTGTTTAGGAAGTTCACTTAACATGTTTAATATCATGTTGCATGAAACAAGAAAAATTGGAAATGGTGAAAAGCTAAAGCTACAGATTTGTTTGCTTTATTATAATCTGTTTTAAATAAATCTTACTTTGTTAATTGTAAAACAGATTGATTTATTGCTTCTGTTTGTTGAAAAATACTTAAGACAAAATATATAATCACATATTATATCGCAATTGCAATTTATAGATAAAAAAAAATCACAATTAGATTATTTCCTGATATCGTTCAGCCCTAGCACAAAGGCAACCGCAATAGCCAAACATGTTATTGGTGAATGCTACTTTGAGAACATTTCAGAAATCTTAAAAAGACAAAAATTCAGCGTCTTGATTGATGAGTCAACAGATATAGGAAATGTTAAAACCTTGTGTATATATTAAAAAAAATTCCCTTCTCACCCTCCGCGGGTGGTCTCTTTCATCCTCTGAGCTCGGGTCCTCTACCAG
>NW_013953380.1:123511-126673 GCF_001266775.1 Austrofundulus limnaeus
ATATCGTTCAGCCCTAGCACAAAGGCAACCGCAATAGCCAAACATGTTATTGGTGAATGCTACTTTGAGAACATTTCAGAAATCTTAAAAAGACAAAAATTCAGCGTCTTGATTGATGCGTCAACAGATATAGGAAATGTTAAAACCTTGTGTATTTTATTTTATTTTTTGTAATGAGGAAACAAACAAGGTTCAGACTCGTCTTTGGAAACTGGCTCAGATTTTTTCCGGCCAACACAAACATTTTGTGAGAGAAGGGGCAACAGCAGAAAGGCTTTACGAGGAGATGATCAAGCCATTCACTGAGGCAAGTGTGCCACTTGAAAATATAGATGGCTGCAACACAATGATGGGAAAAAATAAATCTGTCTCCTGTCGCCTGAAAGTTGATTTTCCTGGTGTCACAGTGCAGCGCTGCATTTGCCACTCATTACGTCTTTGTACAAGTGAAGCTTGCRAACAGCTCCCTCGTCAGTGTGAGGATTTAGCCAGAGACATACAGTATATGGATATTTTAAAAACTGTGCTAAGTGAGTTGCAGAACTCCGTGAGTTTCAGGAGTTTGTCATGTTGAACCTCACAAAATTCTAAAGCCCTCCCAGACTCAATGGCTGTCTTTAAATCAAGTTGTCAAACACATAACCAACCAATGGGATGCCCTGAAACTGTWTTTTACAGACCARTGGTTTGATGCCAGACTGAAAGCAGCAGAGAACATTTTTCAGSCACTTAATGATGACTCTCTAAGGCTGGGTTATTATTTTTTGAAATGGGCCTCATCAAAGTTTGCAGACCTTAACCAGTATTTTCAGAGTGGAAAAGTGGTGATTTCTTCATTGAAGACAAAAATGTGTGAAACCTACAAAGATCTGTTGCTTACCTTCATAAGAAGAGACTATGCTCTACACACTCCACTGAATCAGATCAACATCGATGATGATTCAAATCTTCTACCACTCAACTTGATGTACTTGGGTGTCAAAGTGATGCAACAAGTCCAACATACAATTCGTTCATTCAGTCATTCATTARTTTAAGKTTATTTGATAGGGACAGTCACACATCAACATAGACAAACTGAACGAGACAGCAGTCCCATGCTTGCGTCATGGTGCACTAGCGGTAGCTAATTCGCAGCACTTGTCCCYAGATGGGCTTTTTWAAAAAGTACATCTATAAAATTGAAATGATAATCATTAAAACATGGCACAAAAAAACTGACAGCATCTAAAAACAATCAATGAAACATAAAAACATCAAAAATGGATACAGGTCTGTTTTCGACACAGGCAGAGCTTTGTTTGTTTTTTGAACGTTATGAAACTGGTTACGGACTTTAAATCAACAGGAAGTGAGTTCCAAACTGGAGATCCTCTCACGGACAGAGCACTTTGAGCAAAGGTGGTTCTTCGAAAGGGAACCTTACAATTTCCGTCTGAAGCCGCTCTAGTAGACCTGCTTTTGTCCTGCAATCTTTGTATGTGATCTCACAGTGGTGTCGGTGCATATCCATTTAAACACTTAAAAATCAATTTTACAAGATTATAATTTATAAAATTAGTAAAAGCCAAAATACCAAATTTAGCCAAAATGTGACAATGATGGAATCTAATTGGATTTTGATATAAAACCTTTAATACCCGATTGTAGATACTTGTTAAAGGTTTGAGTGTAGTTTGACTTGTTTGAGACCAGACAGTAGCTCCATAGGAGAGATGTGAGAGAATCATTGAGTTTAAAAACATCTCTGCACAGTGAGGTGTTAGGCAATTTCTGATGACTGAAAAACATTTTATATGTGATCGAACAGTTTTGCTAATTTTATCAACATGGCTCCTAAAGTTTAACTGAGCATCCAAGAKTATTCCTAAATATTTTTCTTGTGATACTTGTTCAATAGRGGCCCCAYTGATTCGAATATTTAGGGACTGTATTGATGTTTTCTTGATTGAAAAGCAAATACACTTGGTTTTCTTTGTATTAAGAGTTAAGCAAGAGTCATTTAGCCATGATGATAATATCTGCAGACTGTTCTGAAGTTTTTTACTGACTACGACACTACTCTTATMCGAAGTGTAAACAATAGTGTCATCAGCATACATTTGCAAGTTGACTTCAGGACAAATTTCAGTAAGGCTGTTAACATACAGACTGTAAAGGACCGGGCCTAAGATAGTTCCTTGTGGAATCCCTGTTACTGTTTTACGGAAAACAGATTTAYTWTTATTAATGACAACACRTTGTTCACGATCATTCAGATATGATTGAAACCAAGACAATGACYRTTCTGAAAAATTAAATGATGAAAGCCTTGAAATCAGTAAATTGTGATTCACCGTATCARAAGCCTTTTTCAAATCAAGGAAAAATGCACCAGTGATTTGTCCCGCAAAACAAAGATTCYTCCAGCCATCCTGACAGACTTCAGAGTGCGCTGTCAAAATTTTCTTTGTGTTGCATGCAGTGAAATAAGGAAAAACTTTGACTTTGATGACCTCCTCATGATTCAGATAATGTGCCTCTCTCCTGCTACAGCGACCAGTGGCATGGCACGAGCAGAGCATCCATCTCTGCTTCCACTCATGGAACAACTGCCTCGAATGATAGACGTGCAGCATTCAGATCGTCTCCAAAAAATTGATGACCAGTGGAGACTCTTCCTCTTGCCACATTAGATGAAAACAAAAACAATGGACATGATGAGTTCTGGCACCATCTTTCTACTTTGGAGGACTTTGGGGGTACAAAGGTGTTCAACGAACTTGGAAAATTTGCCTTGGATGTTCTGGTGCTGCCACATTCTAGTGCATAATGTGAGCGTGTTTTTCCCAAATCTGAACAAAACAAAACCACGCAACAGGTTGATCACAGACACTCTTAATGGACTGATACACACATCAGAGTTTATGAGAAATGCAGGTGGRTGTGTTGCATTTCAGCTRTCAAGCACAATGCTGCCATCCTTGACCGYCTCAGATGTGTACCATAAAAGATCTGGCCCACCACTGGAGGATGTAGCAGCYGCAGACAGTGACTCAGATGTGGAGCYTGAATTTATCACTGACTAAGGTAAGCACAGTTATTAGTATTGATACTTATCTCTATACCAAACTGTTGTTTACCTTTCTTTTTGAAAACACAGATTCTAATCAAACTAGACAC
>NW_013953380.1:127673-128632 GCF_001266775.1 Austrofundulus limnaeus
TTGTTACTGTTTGCACACTATTTAAAAAAAATGTATTACCAGCCTAGAATTTAAAGGTATTTATTTTTTACTAATTGCATTGTTGCACAAGTTGTTCCTGTTTGCACTTTATTTTATCAGTGATCTAGCATTTAAGAATTTTTTCTTTTACAATAACCTGTACATGTTGTCAATGTTTGCAATTAATAAATATGTACAAAAATGTCAACTTGGTTGTAAATCCTAATGAAGCAGTAGAAGTGATTTCTACGATAAATGTTTTATTGATCAGAACCAGTAGTAATTTAGGTGATTCATTTTAATTTCTAGTACATAAGAAAAACACGTAAAATTATATGAGGCAAGAATCTGATGCATACGACGGAGTATTAGGGTCACACAAGATTTTTTTTATTCTTTTAAATTACGAGAATTGTCATAATATTACGACATTAAAGTCGTATAAAAATAAAGTCGTAATATTAGAGATTAAAGTCAAAATATTACGAGATTAAAGTCGTAATATTATGAGAAAAAAGTTGTAATACTGTAGCCTTTATATTAAAAAGCATGCAGTTATCACTGCAATAAAATGAGGAATGTTGAGCAACTTGTCAAGTTGTTCTTTAGTATTGCTATAAATAAATAATCTTTTAGCACATTAGCATCAAATTGTCAGTAGCAGGTTTTGGAAATAGTGCAAACGACCATAAACTGAAGCTGTAATGTAATTAGTGGATGCATTGATGGATTTAGTCATAGCTAATTTGGATGAAAGCATATTAATCTAACAGTACCCGAGTCATCATTGACTACTTTATAAGCACAGAGACATGGCTGGACACAGCAGGTGTGAGGGAAAAAAAGGAGGAAATGAGGAACGGAAAATAGACATGTCATGATTGACATTTTTCTCGTAATATTACAGCTTTAATCTCGTAATATTATGACTTGAGTCTCGTAAAATTATGACTTTAATC
>NW_013953380.1:129632-130138 GCF_001266775.1 Austrofundulus limnaeus
AGTTGCAAAACTGTGTTTTTTCGCCATTAACAGAATATCGACAAAGTTTTGAGCACATTTGCAGTGGAAACACAGCTACAGTAAGGCCCATTGACGAGGCACTCTGTCTGCAGCCGGAGTGGAGTTACTGAGCTGTCCAACTTTCTGCAGTTAAACTTTCTTCAAAGTAAGGGTTTAACACACAACAATCAAGTCAACTTAATGTCTGCTGAAGTGGCCGACGGTCAGAACCTCACTTGTTGTCGAGGAAAGGAAAAAAAAGCTGTTGCCATTAAAATGCTTCAAACACTTTTAATACACGCCTGACTTTCCACAGTTTGGATCAAGTTTATGTAGCGTGAAGTGAGCCCTCTTCTAGGATGACCTCTGAACCCTGAGGTTATGTTCCAGAACTGAACTGAACTGTTTTAAGTTATTTTAAAGATCATCTTTAACATACTGTCTTTTGTTACCATTAGATTTATTATCCTTTAACAGTTAATCATGAATATACAGATGTAAAATTC
>NW_013953381.1:0-4425 GCF_001266775.1 Austrofundulus limnaeus
TTGTAAAAGTGTTTTCTAAAATGTAAATTTGTTTCAGAACTTGTAAAAGTGTTTTCTAAAATGTAAATTTGTTTCAGAACTTGTAAAAGTGTTTTAGATAATATAAAAGTGTTTTCAACTATATAAATTTGTTTCAGAACTTGTAAAAGTGTTTTAGATTTTGTAATCTTGTTTTGCACCTCCAGGCCACCGTAGATTTCATCATATTTGAATTTATTCTTATCTTAGATTTTGTGGTTTGATTTTTTGATTTTGGATTTTTCTCATGTGGGATATTTGTGGGTGGAATAAAATCATCGTGAATGGGGTGGTTAGTCATTTTAACTGATTTTAATACCTTTATTTTCTTCAATTATTCTCAGGTTCATTGAAGATTGTGATCACCATTTATGAATTGTGTTGTATTTTTGCTTTATTTGAATGAATGTTTTTATGGTCGTCATATAATTTGCACTATTTTCTTTGTACTTGATGTTTTTTGCATTTGTGGAGCAGACATTTAGTAATTATTCCTTTTCCATTTCTGTTTTTGAGTATTGTTTACACAAGAGGAGGGATTGTCATGGACTAATTATATCTGTGTCACCTTGACCCTGTCCACTGTTCATTTCTTGTGATGACTTATGCCGGTTTTTAATCTGTGGTTCCAGACGTCAGGACTTCAGCATCAGGCTGACCTCTCTCCATGTGAAGATATGGTGTTGCCTTGAGCTTAGAGCTGTCATTGGCCGTTAGTAACATGAGGCAGGTTGTGGTTGGTTGTACATTGTCACATGGTGTTAACTGGGAGTATATCAGTGGTTTGCCATCTCATGACGGGTGGCCACATTCAACAGACTTCCTGATTGTTTTCTGTTCTTTGTCTGCCCWTAAATAAATAATTTTACGACCATGCACGCAAGACTTTTTCTCTTGGCATTATTTCAACGTGTTTCTGTCCTTAATTGCCACGACATTTACTTTATTTTGACAAAGGCAATGTCAGTTTTGTTTACTGCTGTTTAATGAACAATGGGGCTAGCTCTGTTTGTCTGTCTATCTTTTCCTATGTGTCTAATTTCTGGTTTTAAATGTGCACCTGATAATTTAATTTCTTTTTGAATTATGTTTCGGTTGTTAAATGTTGTTTGACCTATGGTTGTTTTTGGGATAATTAATGCGTTTCCTATGTGTGTCGTCTACACAGTTTGGTTTTTTTAACCCTTATCTTTTTTATGTTTTGTCCTTTCCCAATAGGTTATTATGGTTTTCACCTGTTTAGACTATCTGTSTTACTGAGCTTGGGAAATTGATCTTAACATTTAGAGAAATACGAACATCTGATTACTTATTGTTTGGGTTTGGTTGAATTTTGCATAATATTTGCCAGTGACTGTGGCCATCAGGGACATTGGTGTGATGTATTTTTGTTAGCTGGTCCCCTGCATTTTTTGAAATACCCAGTCACTTATCAATAAAAAAAGACAAAAGGCCTCAGAGGGAAATGAGAAAAAACGTGGTTAAATGTGTTGAAAACGTAGTACTGTTTGCATATTCTTTAATCTGAAACTAAATAAGATTACCGTGAGTCGGCAGAGACACCACCGCGTATCTGCAGTCTCACAATGCGGATCTTTTTAGTTTAAATACACATTGTGGGGCATTTCAGATCTGACCTTATTTGCCCCCATGTTTTTGCAACACAGTCTAAAGCACTCTGGAGAGGTGGGGAGACCTACTCTCCTAGCTGCGTCGCGCTGCACGCGTTTCGTACATCCATTTTTCTCACAACACTTCATATTGTCGCATCTTCGCCGCTGTTTCAGTTTTGCCTCAGCCATTTCAGGTTTTTTATCTCACGACGAGACTTATCTGAGTGGCTGGTGGGGAACTGTTTCAGCACCACGACCCGGTTCGCTCATGCTCGCTGGTTCTCACCTGGAGGCACAGAAGGGTCTGGAGAGCCGGCTCGTGGGTATCTGAGGGAAGGGGGGTGCATGTGTGTACATGTGTGGGGTGATGATGTCATCTGTTCTTCCTGGCAGGGTTTTAAGTTACTTCCATAATTACATAAATGGGAAAACTGCGATCCTGTTTTCACGGGCAGTTTACTGGGAGCCAGTCGACTGTATTACATTGCTAAAAGAGTGGACTTTTGCTAAAAGCAGCAGAGAGAAGTGCAAGTTGTATACGGAATATGACATCTGGTTTTCCGCTGGCTTTGTTCAGAGGACAAGGGCGTTATTATTTATAAATGAGGATAAGACGGAGAACTGATGTGTTTGAGTTATGTTGTTTTCTTAAACTAAAATTATATGAATTAATCATCATCAGTTTCACACATGTCCTTTCTGTCTGCAAGAGTGTTTTATTTCTAATTTTTGTCTTTTCTAACTGTGTTTTTGTGTGAGTTTTTTTTCCGCAGGGACAATGCTGTTTCTCATCGGGGGGTTGCTCCATTTCCACCTGGACTGACTGGGAGCTGCGCGCCACCTCGTGCTAGCCTTTCCAACTGGCGTTTCCTGGGGGTCCTTTTTGAGGGGGGACCTTTCGTTCCTGCATCTTCACATTCCACCTTGAGCAGGCCTTGTTTTGCGGCTGCTCTCTTTCTGGGCGAGGGTTTTAAAACGCTACACCTTTGGCCCTTTCTGTTCTAGTGTGGTTTCTGATCACACATCCCCTGCCTTAATTGACATAAAGAGAACAGAACTGTTTTTACGCAGTGTGTGAGCGCTTTTGGCCACACTGTTTGCATTTTTTCTGATTCTATGAAACTCTATGATTTGCCCCATCTGAAATACTGGACTAATCTTGTGCATTTCTGACTGGCCTATTGTTGTGCATTTTTGAATGCTTCACCAGTTTGACTGCAATGCATTTATGTCTGTGCAATGTTTGAGATTTCCTGTGTTTTTTTCCTCTCAGGGACTGGATGACGCCTTGTGTAGCTGGGTTGGTTTTTGGCTCCCCCTCCTAGGAAAAAACAATTTTTAAACATTTAGACTTCTCTGGATGGTTTGGGGTTGTTGTTTTTTGATTTTATGTTTCGTTATGTTTTGTTTATTTTATGTTTTTCTAGTATTTTCTGCTTCTGTGCAGCTCCCAGGTAAAGTTTAGGTAATTGTCAGCTGAGTCTCGGTGAGACTCTTCCATCAGCTTTCATATTTTTTTTGATTATTTGTTTCTGTGTTTGTGGTAGGCCAGGGAGGGGGTATTCTGCTATCTCGAGCCTGGTACCCACGAAGACGTATTTGAGGGAGAATTAGCCCGTCTGGGTTTTGCTGTTGAGGTCCGGGGAGCTGAGAGTTGCTGTCCAAACAGTGTCTATGTCATTCACAGGAGGACTAGATCTAGGCTTACTTTAGGGTTTAGCTTAGGTGTGACAAAAGGAGGGGGATCTGTTACCTTTAGTTTAATTTATTTAGACTTTAGGTTTAGCTTTTGTTTGTTATTTTTTGTTACACATTTGTTTTTCATGTTTTTCTCTTCCTTGCACAAGCCAACTCATGCCAGTAATCCATGCATTCTCTGTTCATGCATTATGGGCACTGTGGGTTATGTTTTTTTTAGTAATTCTGTCTTGACTGGGATGGGAACTGAATTTTGCACATTGTCCTAATTTGAATTACTTAAGGTTCATTAATTGACAACTAGTTGTTATTAAGTTAACACTTTATCCAAGATAAGATTCTGATGGAACATAGGCGGCTCACGCAATCAAATTCGCTGGGAGGCAGAACTTGTGTTGTGATACCTTGTCTTACTTTGGGCTTTTGAGTTTTTTAAATTTCGACATGTTTTTCTCCTGATGAGTTTCTGATATTTCACTTGTCATTTAAGCCTTTTTTACTGTTATATCTTACATTGGTTGCATGTATATATTATTGGTCGTCCTTTAGCTTGCACTATTTTCCCTTATTTCTCCATTGTATCTGTTTGTTGAGTGATGTATTGGTGTGTGGACGTTTCATAATTATTCCATTTGGTTTAGTTTTGAGTATTGTTTACTCAAGAGGAGGGATTGTCATGGTCTAGTTATTCATATCTGTTTCCCCTTGACACTGTCCATCACTCTTATCTTTCTGATAGCTCCAGACGACTCCACAATGGACTGAACTCTAACATACTCTTTGGGTGTGAGTCTTGTGATAGGCTGGACAGTATATTTGGCAATCTCTGATCGGTTGTAAACTGTCAAATGGTGTTGACACGATGTATGTTATTGGCTGTATTCTGCTGACGCGTTCAGTCGCAAGCATGCAGAACTTCCTGATTCAGTTCTGTTTGTTTGTTGCTCATAATTAAACCATATTTGATTATCATATATGCAGACCCTTCTGGTATTATTCCAACGTGTTTCTGCTTTTGCGACCACAAACCAATGACCATATACTGGAGGATGTGGATCCTTCCATCGAAGAAGAATGAGTCTTCTAGCCAGTAGAG
>NW_013953381.1:5452-7274 GCF_001266775.1 Austrofundulus limnaeus
GTCGTCTCTCAACCAGTACAGTAAGGCTCTAATGTTGGCCGCCCAGTAGTAATATAAAAAGTTGGGGAGTGACAAGCCACAAGGACCATGGGGTAACTGTAACTATAGTGGCAAAGAGAAGACCACTGTCAAGATGAAAAATGATGAGCAGACATCGATTCTGCCAGCCAGAGGGAGTTTATTGAGTCCAGTAGCTCGTTTCAACCAACAGGACAGACCTGCCAAACTGAACTGATGTATTTATAAAACCAGAACTTTTATACCCAAGCTGTTTGTGATAATACAAAGCCCGGAAAGGGTGGGCATTTCCCAGAAATGGGCTGGAAATTCAACACCACCCAATACACACTCACGAAGTGTTTTTGTAGACCACTGATGATGTCATTTTTTCCAGAATATTCTACCAGATGTTTATGTGACCTTTATTCTGACGTTTTGTTCTAAACATTACTGCTACAAGCCTCAACAATCCTCCCTTTTTGAGTATAACTCAAACTAAGGCTAACCATTTTATTTCATAGTGCTACATGCATAATAATACTGAAGATAATGCTAATAAAAAATAAACTACTCAGAAAAGAACAATGCGTAAGCTAAATACTGTGTTTAAAGCTCAAAGGTATCCTGGACTTATCTTACCTAAGTTTCATCCATGTAGGCAGTTGCTGACACTCCCAATGGAGCCGAAAAACGTGGCTGGCCAGCACGGTAAAATCTCTCCACGGGACCCCCTCCCTCACAAGGGGCTCCCACCTCTGGGCCAGGAGTGGCAGCACCCACCCATGGCTAGAGAYCTTTTGCGGCCTTGCAGCTAATTCTTACCTCACTACTTGCCGTATAAGACTTAAGGCAAAATCCAACCTTTGGGTCGCTTAATGAATACATGATAGATAACACCTTTAGCAAACTTAGCCTTAGCATAAATGACAAGACATAAATGGTAAACATAAATGGCAAAATAATAATTGACGTTACGGACTATTAAATGCAAAAATGATAAAATAACATGATAAATGATAGAAGACCTGTAAGGAAAACATTAATGAGGACACACTAATAAAGTATAAATGACATACAAATGCAATCATAGCAGAATAAATGATCAAACAATAGACAAAGAAAAATGCACCATGGTGTAATTTCTTAAAACTGGATTAACTGTTTCGACCATTGATTAATATAAAAGTTCTGCATCAAAAGTCCATGATGATGCCTACATAAAGGATTATCCTCAAAAACAAAAATGATATGAATGAAAGTGTATGCTGTTTTTAAAACAAGTTCAGTTCAGTTCAGTTCAGTTTTTTAAGTTGCAAAAACAAAGTAAAAGTGTTCGTTGGGGGCAGAACAACACTCTGGAGGAGGACTTTCTTTGGAAGAGTACATCAGCCTTTTCACTCTGTTACCAGCTCTTCCAGTGGCCAGTGAGCCCCGTCCGCTTCCTTTAAGCCTTAGTTTTTACCAGAAAGTTTGTTGGGAGGCAGGTAGACTAACTCTGTGGCCATCTGAAGCTGGCTAAATTGGTTTGTTGCAGCCAGGTCCATTTGAGCCATAACCTTGCAAGTCCACCAATGCTTCCCAGCTGGCAGGATGCAACATGCCAGAAAGGAGATTATAATTAGTACTAATATTGTGCTAATCCCTATTTTCACTATCGTAGCTATTCCTTTTCCTAAATTTAGATCAAATCCACTCCACGACCAGCCATCTTTACCAGCATTTTTTATTAAGCTCTACTCTTAATGCTCTAATTTTCTCCATGGCCTCGGAAACCACTCCTACTGGCATTGTATTCCGAGAAACATACATACAACATTGGTCT
>NW_013953381.1:9399-11957 GCF_001266775.1 Austrofundulus limnaeus
GGAAACGTGCGTACGTAAGGTTTTATAAATCTGAAATTTTTTTGGCGTACGCTATTTCCGCCTTTTGGCCGTACGTTCACTTTTAGTATGGTTTCCACGCAATCCTTTATAAATGAGACCCCAGGTATTTTGATTTGCTAATTCCCAAGGTTCATCACTTTCAACCGGCCCTGTTCACCCTGCTCTGGGAGAGATAATTCCATGATTTATTTCAGGTCTTCTTCCAAAAGGCTTAAACATAGGTTTAACATTTCCTTCATAATCGCTTCCTTCAATCAAGTCCAATCCTCCCTTAAGAGGATTGGAAATGTCATAAATGTTATCCCATTTAATAGTTGTTTCAGCATTTTTAGTTGTAGTTGTTTCAATGGTTGGCTTTGTAATTGTGTCATGTGTGGTTGCATCTTTACTAATTACCTTAACAGTTATTGCTAGCTTTTCCACTGCTGTTTTAGTTGGTTCAGCGTCATCTAATTTAATGGTATGTGTGGTTAATGGTGTTGTTGTTGTAACCATGTTTAGCAATTTGTCCGCTTGTGTAGTTGTTGGTTTGACHGTGGTTACCAAACCTTCCTGCTTTGGCGTCATTACTTTTGGTGTGGTTTTGGCTACTGTAGTTGGGAATATCTCTGGTTTTGGTGTAGTTTCCTGGATCCATTCTATTGTGTAGTTCATATCTCTTATTTTTTCTAGATTTTACTAGTTTTATTTTACATATAGCAATGTGTTTTGGTGTTTTTGAGCATGCAAATGTATTAAGTAATAATGGCAAAGGCACCAGTTTGTGGTGGGATTTTTTTTTGTTGCATCATACTCAGCTTTATTCTGATGGCTTGGTCCCGTTTCCGGCTGCTGTCCTGGCAAACACTCTCGTGATGGGTCTGCCAGGGCCCCGCTGTGTTTGGCTGGCATCTTCACCTCCTCCAGTTGGTTCTGTGCCATCGTGGATGCCCCTAGAATTATCCAGACCAGAATTGTTAACAGACTCACTTTCTGCTCTCTTTTTGATGTCATGTTCAATGTTTATTTTCTCTACAACACTGCCCTTGTTTATGTCCGGAAGTTTGGTGCAATGACTTAGATGGTACCAGGTTGAACTTCCTTCCACCAGAACTGCCGTCGGTGTAGCACGGACAATGGTGAAAGGACCCAGCCATCCTGGCTCATGTCACTTCCCACGAAATATCTCGGTACACAATTGATTCCATCGACTCGCTTTTCTCACATCTGTGCTTCACAGTGGCGCTGGACCCAGGTGTCCGTCAACATGCCCACATCTGAAACACATTCCTAGCACAGCATGGAAACCTAACATCCTAACTCACCCTTTCATAATTGCAAGCGCAGAGACAGGTTTCATTTGTCAGAACATTGTTAATCAGCGTCAATTCAACACAACATTGTTTCCAGCACTGAACTTCTTTTCCAGCTGCAAGAAAAAAATAAGTTAAATATGTTTGGTTGTTCACTCCAAGGCATCATTTCTGTAGTGGTGTCTCTGAAAAAAAAAACAATCATTCAAAGTTAGGGACAAGAATTGCAAAATATGTTCATCATCAAACTGTTTTACTTTGAAGACATGCTATATTGTAAAAAATATGTATTATTTATTAGTCATAGAAACCATATTGCATCTGCAGATTTCAGCTTTCAATTTGGACCATTGAACTTATTCTATTATGGTTGAGTGTGTAGTGGAAACGTGAATATCTTCTCAAGAGACAGTCCTGTTAACTCCACCTTTTTCATCCTGCCTGCAACATCTCAAAGTTTGAATAAGGACCCCTGTTAATTCATCTGATTCTTCACCCTTAAGCCTTAGAACAAAGGCTACACTTCCTGTCGCCAGTTAATTGACTTTTCACCTCTTTCAGGATAAGGCTGGAATAAACATCGTTTGACATCAAAGAGCCCCTGGTGTTAAACCAAGACAGACACATCAAAAGACTCCCATCAGATTTATCTGTGGGTCAGCAACGCCACCCTGAAAATATTTTATTTATTTGTCACCCATGTTTTCCATTTATAACTATAAAAAAGCATCTGTGAAGTGTCAAAACAATAGCTTGAGACTCTGATTTTAATTACTGTAATAATCATGACATTGTTTAAGTAACTTGATCTGGTTGATCAACTATTACTCTGTTCTTCTGTTACATGTCTGGAGGGTGTCATGTGACCACCGCAGAAAGTCTTAACCAATGAGARGTTCCGTTGTGAACAGGGAGCATTTCATTGTTTTGCCATGTAATGAGTTCTGAAGAAGCATTTGAGGAGAAAGCAGTAGTTTTTTTTAGCTCCAGCTTCCCCCATCCCGGAGCGAGCTAGGCCATTCTTTTCCACTTTTTACTTTTTATAGTTTAATCTTAAGGAGCTTGCAGGAAGTAGATTTACATTGATTAAAACGATGAGGCTGATTTAATTCAAGTCGGACGACCTCAGTGTGCTCGCAAGGAACGCAGCCACGGCGCTGGACAACATCTCCAGTGAATGCAGCCAGCAAACTAGATGACCAGGGAACTTCTACACAACACAGCTAAGACTCGGTTGGACTTCAC
>NW_013953381.1:14287-15871 GCF_001266775.1 Austrofundulus limnaeus
TGCGAAACAAAAGCTCCAGACTGAAATATCCCAAAAACAACATGAAGTACAAACACTAACCTCAGAAAATTCCCAGCTAAAAGCTGAACTAACCTTTGTAAAATTTAATGCTGCTAAAATAGACGAGGAACACCAAAAAGCTCAAAACAGTTTGCAGCATGCACAAGCAGAGTCACAAGCCCTAGACCGAGAACTAACAGACCTGAAGGCAGCCCACACAGACCTTCAGGAAGAAAATAAAACAGCTTCTGACTTGAATGACAGACTTTGTGAAAGTCTTAAACAAACCAATGATATGGTCGACTCATTGGTTGAACAACAGAAATCTGACAAGAGACAAATTAGCAGCTTRAAGGAACAACTAGCTGACCTTGACCAGAAACACCACGTGTTAATGCAGCAGTCTGGGGAAGCCAAAAACAAAATAAAGACCCTGACCATTAGCAGGCCTCTTCCAGCTACCAGCTTTGATCCTCATTCCAGAGAAGGAGGTCCGCCTCCATTCACAAGCCTGTTAGGTCGAGCTTCTTTTTCAGACCAAGATGACCTACTACAAGGAGAAGGTAGACACTCAGGTGGATACGTGCCACCAACTGGAGGAGACCAGAGAYGCCACACTCACCCCCCAGACCCAATAGGTGAAAGAAGGCGAGACACCTCACCTTATCATCTGAGACCATATACCCCATGTGGACCTACTTCTTATGAGCTACACAAATTAGCTCTAAGTTTCTCTCGCTTTGAGCCAACACCTGGTACATCACATGACACCAGAGCTTACTTGAACGATGTTCAATTTTTCTTGAGTAAAGATTTCCCGGAAGCTACCGTTGAAGACAAGATCTACCTAAAGAAGCTCACCTCTAACCGAGAGTTTGGTAAGTTTCTTGACCGTCAGACCCCTCTGACAAAGTCCGAATGGAATCGTTTGTGTGTAGCCATTGAGCAGGAGTACTCAGACTTTTCCCATCAGACAGGACTGACTTTAGCCATGAATGTCAAGCAAGGACCAAATGAAAATCCCAACAAATTTTACTCCCGATTTATGCATGCATTTTTCAGCCCCAGAAATGAACCTGACATGGAATGTGACCCAAATTTCAAAGCTTTGTTTGTTCAGAATTTACATATTTCTGTCAAACAGCAGCTAGATGTGACAATCCAACCCCACACGACTTCCATTCAAAAGCTACATGAATATGCCTGCCTAGCTTTCCAAAAAGTCAAACAAAGCAGACATACAGAGCCAAGCGAAGTCTTAACATTGGACACGAAAGACCTGTCTCTAGGACTGGAAGGAGCCACAGGCAGACCTGACTCAAACAGAGTCAAACCTGCCTCATCCTCACCTAAAACTGGCCGGAGACCACGGTTCCGCCCCGACAGATACTCAAACTCTAGGCAAGATAGATCTCCCCAAAGATCAAACTGTAGAGGAGATTACCAAGGACACTGTTTCTATAACAAACAACAAAGATATGGAAAGCATGACTATTCCCAAAGGTCTTACCAAGAAGAGAGACACCCGCATGGARATTTTAAACAATCTCCCCAACGTCGTGAGCGATCTGAAAAGACAAAACA
>NW_013953381.1:17197-18949 GCF_001266775.1 Austrofundulus limnaeus
GATCACCAGAGTGAACACTCTATTAACTAAGCATTCTTTTAATAACCAATGAGGGTGAGTTATGCCTAAAACTCAAACTCATTGCTTCAACTACGTCCATCGCACAAAAATGGCCGAACCATCCAACGTTGTTACCAAATCAACCTCCGTGTCACAAATAATCCATGCTCACACCCAAAAGATAACCTTGCTTCTTCCTGATACCCTGTACTTAAAGAGACTAGCCATCAAACGATGTTCTCGTACTCGATATGACTTCACCTTACCTTGTATCATTACAAATGATACAAGATGTTTTGCTAACAATAACTCCACTATTCGTTTCTGTCATATTGCTAATTGTAAAGAAAACAAAAAAAAACATTCAGACACCTAACATTTTTAGTCTGAATGAGGAGGATTCAGAGGTAAAAATATCAACTTCCCCTGAAGCGGTGGAACTCAGTGTAGATCCTTAGAGTTCCCACCTTGAGATAAATCGTGAGTTTATCTTAGTTTAATTTACTTTAATTTTCATTTGTTAGTCTCCCACAACAAATAGAGTCCCATCCTTTAGCTATGTCATAAACTTGATCATTTAGTTCCCCATGAAAAATAGAACTCCCATCCTATAGCACATTGATAAGTTTATGTCATTTATATTATCCGTTTTGTAGATTAGTGACAACAATTCATCATTGATTTTTATTAATGTTTTTACTGAGTTACTCCCATAGAGAAACTACTTATTTGTAGCCTAATTAAGATCAGTACCCCTGTAGGTCCCCTGATAATTTAGTATAACTAGAGAGCACACAACCAGAAAGGAGAGCAAACCTACCTCAACCCTGGTGGTCACTTCATCCTGACCAGAGATGGACCTTCTCGACTCCACTCGACAGAGAGCTACTTCATCCTGACCAGAGATGGACACTCATGACTCCACTCTTCAGAGATCCACCTCACCACCTGATGAGAGAACCAACCTACCTCACCATCCTATGAGAGACCCAACCTACCTCACCATCCTATGAGAGACCCAACCTACCTCACCATCCTATGAGAGACCCAACCTACCTCACCATCTGGATTATCCGGACCTGTCCTGTTCCTGTTTGGATATACACTTACTGGATTACCTTTTTCCTTTCCTTTTCTGAACAAACGCAATGGAAATACATCAAGATTTACAACTATGACTGTGCAACTTCCCATTCAGGTCGTTCTGATATGTGCACTTCACAACCGTGGACAAGGTTGTGAATTGCAAAGGGGGGAATTTGTAGTGGAAACGTGAATATCTTCTCAAGAGAAAGTCCTGTTAACTCCACCTTTTTCATCCTGCCTGCAACATCTCAAAGTTTGAATAAGGACTCCTGTTAATTCATCTGATTCTTCACCCTTAGGCCTTAGAACAAAGGCTAGACTTCCTGTCGCCAGTTAATTGACTTTTCACCTCTTTCAGGATAAGGCCGGAATAAACATCGTTTGACTTCAAAGAGCCCCTGGTGTTAAACCAAGACAGACACATCAAAACACTCCCATCAGATTTATTTGTGGGTCAGCAACGCCACCCTAAAAATATTTCATTTATTTGTCACCCATGTTTTCCGTTTATAACTATAAAAAAGCATCTGTGAAGTGTCAAAACAATACCTTGGTACTCTGATTTTAATTACTGTAATAATCATGACATTGTTTAAGTAACTTGATCTGGTTGATTAACTATTACTCTGTTCTTCTGTTACATGTCTGGAGGGTGTCATGTGACCA
>NW_013953381.1:19859-21218 GCF_001266775.1 Austrofundulus limnaeus
AATAAGTCCCCCGCTCTTCTCCTCGTCCTCTCCCCCTCCTGCCTGCTCTGTTACCCGCGGCAGACCCCTGCCCCATGCGCGCGCACGCACGCAAACACACACACACACACGCACGCATCCCCTCCCCCCCGCGCGCGTGACAAACACGGACTGGATACACGCTCTGCGCATGTATCCAAAGCTTTTGCTGCCCTGCTGTTCTTATCAGGGAGGGGTCTGTGAGTCGGGGTTGTCTGAGGAGGAAGCAGATGAATGGAGTTGCGCACGGGAACTTTTATTTAAGTCTGATTCTGAAGGTAAATTAAATCTCTGACAGTGATCATTACACAGTGTGGCTCTAATTCACCACTTCACCACATGTGTCGCAGTTTCACGTCTCTAAAATGAGCGTACGCATGGGTCAAAGCTGGCGTGAGGCACCGCACATTTTCACGTGAAGTTTGGATTTTATAAATCACAACCTTGGTGTAAAAAGTGGCGTACGCAAGTTTCTGGGCTTAACTTGTGCGTACGCCAGTTTTATAAATCCGACCCCAGGGAACTTCTACACAACACAGCTAAGACTCTGTTGGACTTCACGTGCCACCCAATTAGCCTAGAATTATCCATTCTGGCGTCTACAACTTTGCCGGTAGGAAACATCTTGCTCAATTAATCTGATAGTGTGTTCAAAGATTTAAATCAGATCAGAGTTTAATCAATGTTCATTCTTTTTCCCCTGAGCTCCCTCTAGCGATAGGCTTAGAAATAGCGAGTAGTGTCCCACTGAAATATGTGTAGAAAGTCATTCACAAGGTGATCATACCAGATTAATTACATCACTTCTTGATTAAGTTTACGGAACTGATTATAAAKTGTGTTTTTGTCTGAAAAATGATTTGTAATGCATATAACCTCATTTTAAATAATACACGGATGAATTTCCAAACGTGATTTGTCTTCGTCTGTATTTCCTCGTCTCACGCCGTCATTAAACTGAAAGAATTAAACGCCTTCATATTTAGAGACTGAATATTAAAAGAAAGTTTTTCTGAAGTTTTACTATAAAAACTTTAGTGGTGCCTCGAAAAACAGATAATTTGTTATGTTTTAATTAATTCACAAATTATCCATTTTAGAATTCTAGCGTTTAATACCCCTACAGGTGGGATATTAACTCCCTCAGTGCACTGTTCCCAAATACAGACTGAATAAAACCCAATTGTAACCATTTACTATTCTTATGGTTTGTTCTCAACTGCTAAACATACACAATATTTCCAATTTTGCTAGACATGTCTTTTAACTTGAAAGATGAATGACCCTCGAGTTGTTTCATTAACTGTTTTATTATATACATACATACATATATATATTATA
>NW_013953381.1:22745-25289 GCF_001266775.1 Austrofundulus limnaeus
GGACTGGGCCGTGTGGGGCAGTGGAGCTGATGTGGGGGGTATTGGGGTTTGGGACATCTGGGGGGTTCCTGGGGGCGGGGCTGTTGGGGGTTCCTGGGCGGGGAGGGGCGTGGCTCTCGCCCTGGGGAGACCCTGGGGGGTCTGGGGGATTTCTTCTGGTGGCTACGTGCAGGCTCTTAGGTGGTCTGTGGCGACGGTCATGGGTTGCTGACCCGGTGGCCTGACTGTACTGGGGTGGGTTCAGGGTTGGCGCGGGGAGCTTCGGGCTCTGGGGTCGTGCTGCCCCTGGGCTGTGGTCGTGGTGGGGTCGGGGGGCTTGGGGCCTGGCAGGTGTGTTGCCGGGATCTGGGTCGGTTTGTGCCCTGGTGCCCGGCTCTGGGTGGGGGGCCGCCTGGTGCGCTGGTGGGTTGCGGGTCCGAAGCTGGGGTGTTGGATTGGCTGGGGAAGGGGCCGGTGGCCCGTGGGAGGGTGTAGGCCAACCCAGCCTGGGTGTGTAGCGTGCTATATGTTCTGTGAGTTGTCTGAATGATGGGGTGGGTGTATGTTGGATTTTTTCCTCTGTTAATTGTCAAAATGAACAACCCTAGTGAACCAACAAGAATCAGACAAATCAGACAAATAGTGAAAATTCAAAAGATACGCTTTGCGCAAAGGGAGAGATTCAATGTGCCCAACTTAACAGCAGTTGAAAACAGCAAAGCTCTGCCCGTTTGAGGCAGTGTGATCGTATTTATTAAGTTTCAGAAAAGAGGAGTGGAAAACAGCTACAGTTATACAAAATACAACTGGTTCGTTCAGACAATACAAAACAGACAGTCTGGGAATATTCTGCAGAACTTGCAGCTGTCGGCGATATTGTGACGGGCCAGGGTGAGAAAAAGGAAATAAGTTAAAATATTCCCAGCACCTGCTCCTGGGCTGGCTGATGCATGAACATGCAAAAGAGAGCAAAGTTGATTAAAACTGTACACAACATGACTTGAATAAATTGTACATAAAATGAGAAWAAATGAATAAAGAAAAATCATTAATAATAATCTGTAAGTTCTTTCAGCAACAAGGCTGCTGCTGCTGGAGTTTCTTATCTCTGATGGAATGCAGCCTCCAGTCCTCAGCCAGTGAGAGAGGAAACTAAAGAAATTTTGCTTTACTTGTTAACAGCATAACGTTTTAACCAATTGGATAATCTTAATGAAACTTTCAGAAAGTAATAGTACATTAAAATCTTAAATAATAATAATAATAAAAACCTTTACTGTGTAATATTTCTTCTGGGGTGTAGCTGGGCGGATGGCCATGGTGGCGGCAGGCTGTGCTGGGCCGGCTGGCCCCTTTGTTGTGGCGGGGGCTCACTCTTGGTCCCTCATGGCGTTGTCTGTGGCTGGGTGTGCACTCTCGGCTAGATCACTCTTGCTGGGGTTCGGTAGCTTCTTTGGGCTGCCGGTTGGCTGTGGGGCTGGGGGTCGGGTCTTGGGGGTCTGTACGGCTCTAGGGTCGGGGGTCTGTTGGTCCCGGTCTCTGGCAGTCCTCTGGACTCTGTCTGTCCATGATCTGGCATCTTCCAGGCCTGGCGGTCTGTCCAGAGGAGGAGGTCTTGGGGCCTCAGTCCCTGGGTGGGTCTCGGGGAGCGGGGGAGCCTACTGGGATCAGTGGGGGAGCTGGCCCCCTGTGGGAGTATTCTTGCTCCCTTAGTTTTTTCCTCCCCATCCCCTACCGCAGACCTCCACCCTCTTCATTTTCAACTGCACTCACGTAGGTTTTTGGGACACAGGTGTGTTACAGCGGCAACAATTTTACATCTGTTTGCTGTGGCCACCTGGGCTCCAATTTTACTGTACACCTTAGATATTTACTCATAACATTTACACATAGGAACTTGGGAGTGGGCACTTATGCTTGCAAGGGTCGGGATGGGACAGTCTCGCCACGGATGCCTGTGCCCACTCACATTATTTTCTTTTAGACATTTAGGGTTAGGGTTGGAGCTGGGGTGGAGGGGAAACTGGCATAGTACTGGCCTCTGCCCTGTCTTCTTCCCCATTTTAATTGCATTGTAGAACATCACACATCAACAGGACATCTGAAGGTGGCGGTGTGTGTGTGTCTGGGTCTTTTTTACTCCCCCGTTCCCCGTTGGCCGTCTGGGGATGGGGTCCTGGGGGGTGGGGGCTGACCGTCTGGTGGGGCCTGGGCTGCGGGCGGACATGGGGATTGGAAGGGCTCTGGAGGCGGGGCTGCTGCTCCGGCTTCCCTGGGGCCGTTCGGGCTCCCAGAGTCTGGCTCCTGGTTGCTGTGGTTGGCCCGCTGGCTGGGGTGGCTGCCGGGGCCTGGGGGTGGTCGGTTGGGGGTGGGCTCCTGGCCGTTGGTAGGGTGTGGGGGTGGTCCGGGGCATGGCTTTGCTGGGGCGGGGGGCTGGTGGGTTGCACTGGTGCGGCCAGGGCTGGGACTAGGCTGTCTGCTGTTCTCCACCCTAGACTGAAGGGGTATACCTCCTGGGTTCGGGTGTGAGCTGCCCTCTGCACGAGGTGGGTGCATATCCTGGAC
>NW_013953381.1:32167-35857 GCF_001266775.1 Austrofundulus limnaeus
GGAAGTTCTGCGAAGAAGTTAAAGGGCCTAGTGCCTCGTCTAAGCTGTACAAGCTTCTAAGAAAAGATCCAGTCAATAAACTATCCTTCATTATTCCACCAGAAGGATTGCCAGTCACACAAGAAAGTGTGCTCCAGCATCTTCTCCAGGTACATTTTCCTAGGGCAGAAGAGACTGCACAGCCTGTCACAGTCACCGATCTAAATCCAACAGAGGACGACTGGAATAGAGCTGCAAGTATCATCACAAAAGTCAAAGTAAAATGGGCAATCAATATGTTTGATCCATTTAAAGCTTGTGGACCAGATGGTATTTTCCCAGCGCTTCTTCAAAGAGGACAGGATGTACTTCTGGACACAATCACTAGAATATATGTTGCTTGTTTAGCAAACAGTTATGTACCAGTTGGGTGGAGGACGGCAAAAGTTGTCTTTCTGCCCAAACCTGGCAAAGCAACATATAGAAAAGCAAAATCTTTCCACCCCATCAGCTTAACATCTTTCTTGCTGAAGGGAATGGAGAGGTTGATAGATAGACTCTTAAGAGATGGCAGTTTAATGCTATCACATTTAAGTCCTAAACAACATGCATACCAGGCAGGTCTTTCTACAGAAACAGCCTTACATGATGTTGTTTTGAGAATAGAACGCAGCCTGGCACGTGGACAATACGCACTAAGGTTACATCAGTCTGGCAGGTGGAAAAGCCTACCTGACTCACAGCATACCAGAATCTGGGACTGGGCAGTTACTGCTGTTCCAGTAACTGCTGGCCCTGGAGACAGAATGGTCAAAAAACATAATTTTGAACCAAGTTTTAAGACAGAGATTGAAGATAGGTCAGCCTGGAGTAATTTCTCTATGGTGGACCTGTCTCCAAATCATTTCTACTGCTTTACAGACGGATCCCTTATAAAGGGGCCAGCAAGTGCAGGGGTGCTGATTCTGCACAACCATAGTAAGAGAGAGTATAGTTACCTACCAGGCGGTTTTGTGAAGGTATCTCAAGCTGAGACATATGCAATCCATCAATGTGCGGCATTTCTCAAAGAACTTCAGTGTATGCAAAAGGAAATATTCATCCTGACAGATAGCCAAGCTGCTATTAAAGCTCTCCAAGGGCCGCAGTTCACGTCACTACTGACTTGGGAGTGTGCCGAAGCAGTCAACCAACTGGGGAGAGATAATAGTGTTACTGTTAAATGGGTACCAGGACATACTGGCATTTATGGTAACGAGAGAGCTGACTACCTTGCAAGAGCTGGCAGTCATGCCAAGGACCAGAGCCTGCTATGGACATTTCAACAACAATCTGCAGGACTGCCCTACAGGCATGGATCAGACGTCAACACTCAATCCGATGGAGGGAGCTGACGGACTGTAGACAGGCACGGGAACTGATAAACGGCCGAAATCATGGATTTAGAAAATCGGTTCTTGCCTTGACAAGGAATACTTTAAGTACACTGGTTGGAGTCCTAACTGGGCACAATCTGCTCAACTGCCACAAAATGGTGATGGGACTCCAAGACAATGGTCTGTGTGATGCCTGCGGCATTGAATCAGAGACCTCTTTGCACTACTTAGGCCAATGCTTGGCTCTGAGTAGTCTAAGGGAAAGAATTCTTGGAGACCCCTTTGTGGATCCCGAGAAGCTTAGAACACTGAGGGTTTCTAACCTGGTGTCCTTCATCCGAGGGACAAAAAGGTTTGATTAAAGCCCAGTTCTTCTGCCAACAGACAGGTTCTTTTTTCAGCTCCAGTCCCAAAAGGCTACCCACAGCGGCCGAGGTAATGACAGATCACAAAACCCGGACACAATCAGCAGACAAAAACAGGTCAGCCTTGTCAGCCTCCATCTTCCAGTGGATCTCTGAGAAAAACAGTCGACTGCTTCGGGCAGTCCTCCGGTCCCCGTAGCTGTCCTTTGACAATGACAATTTCTGTCATTGCATAATTTACCAAGAATGCAGAAACACATTGAATAATGCATAGAAAGTCTGCATGAATGGTGGTCAATAATAATTTAATTCTGAGTGACAAACAGTCAGAAATCAATCAGGAAACTCTGTCGGCTTGTGGCTGACACGTCAGCGGACACAGCCAGTAATATAACATTATGTTAACACCATGTGACAGTTTACAACCAATCACAGATCGACAAATGTATTGTCCAGCCTATCACAGGGCTCTCAGCTCAAAGGGTTTCTTATCAAACAAGAGAGGCCAATCCGTTGGAGTCCTGTTGTCTGGGCCAACACAGATTAATATTGATCATGAGATATATGAATACTGGACTGCCTCAAGGTGAAACAGATAGATAATTTGTCCATAACACACATGTAAAAATTGTTCAATTCATTTGATTTTTATAGGGATCTGTGTCTTGTCTTTTGTCTCCCTCTTGTGTCCTCCTTGTGTCATTACTTATCTGTCCTCAGTCTGTTTCCTGCAGTTTCTCTGTCAATTATCACTCTCACCTGTCTGCTCTTAACTACTTCTCCTCAGTTGTTGTTCATCTCCTCTCTTCCTCTGTTTGTATAAACACTGTTCACATATGCTCATTAGTCTCTGTTTCATTGTTTGGACCCCTTGTCGTCTCCTTGTTGTCTTCAGAGTTGTAAGTTTGCTGCCACGTCAGCCTTTTGATTTATTTTTGTTAAGAAACATCTTTATTTTGTAAACTCCTCTCCTCTGTCTAGACCTGGGTTCATTCCTTCACATATCGTAACACATTTACAGTTTTGTTAGTAGCAAACAAAGCTTTTTGGCCTCCATATTTTTCATCGTTTTGATAGAGTCCCACAATTTCCTAGAGTTAGATATAAAAAAATCTCTTTTTGCCTAGTTCTTTTAGCACAACTGACCTAGACTCATTTGATGATTAAGGTCTCTTTGGACCACTCTAACTCCTTCAATCTAACCTAATTTAGAAGCACGTCTCTTTCTCTTGATATATTCTTTAATACCCTTTGTAAGATAAGGTTTGTTTTTTTTGGATATTGCTTAAAAGGCTTCACAGGCATAAAACAATCTGTGCAAAATAAGATATAAGCAGTTATTGATTCAGTGACAAAGTCTATATCAGCATCCTTAAAGAACATGTCCCAGTTTGTGGAGAGAAAACCCTTTCATTTCATCGTTCTCATCACTGGACCATTCATAAGCCTGGCGCTGGAGCAGTGGTGGAGGAGAGCTTAAATACAGAGAACAGGTGAATGGCATGAGACTGATGAGGTGTTCTGTGATGGGAAGGGTGAAACAATGAGCAGGTTAAATGACTGATGGTGGAAAAACATGACATGACTTGGATTAAAACAGAGCGTGAGCGTGATTCATTACACCCATGTTTTTTCTAAAGAGGGAAAGTTTAATTATTTAATTTTAGCCATAATCTGATTTTAATATAAACAAATAATATAGTTTTCACTAATGCATCATACTCTTCTTTTGTTAGATACTGTACTATTTTAAAGTTGGCATTTACTGTCCTGTCAAAGAAACCCTGAACCACACTCCTCCCATATAATTTGTTGCCACAATGATTATAAACCACCACAACCTCACTGTTATCCATCTGTGTACTTTTCTGTATATTAAATGCTGATGTTTGTTTCTTTCTGGGCATTTATTGTTTACATTGTCATAAATGTTTGTCTAATTATTGTTATTTACATGCAGACTGTTCATT
>NW_013953381.1:36028-37165 GCF_001266775.1 Austrofundulus limnaeus
TGTTTAAGCTTAGATCTTTACTTCTTGACTCAATGAAACACACATGAATCCAAAAAAACCTATAGTTTTTAACCAGATATGTTTAGGGCTTAAAGCATGTAAGTAAAAAGACAAAAAAAAAAAAACAACAACAACAACAAGATACCTTGTGGTACTAATACTTATTTCTAACCAACAAATAAAAAAAATCACAAATAGAAACACTTTTTAAAATAAAATACAATGTATTTAGCTAAATTTACTTTCTTAAAAATTTGTGTATTTTTTTGTGATCAAAAGCAAAAAGTGAAACTTTACATACATGAACAGTACAATGACCTCACTGATCTTTGTGTCAATGATATTTTATTAGAATATTTTGTCAGTAATAACAAGAACCAAGACATACTGGGTTTTACTAGTACACACATTCATCAAATGACTGAACTGTTACAGAAATGTATTTAATATGCTAAATAATGCAACATTTCTCAATGTTTATCATGTTTATCTGCAACAATTTAGGCAAAACAATATTTTAAAATAGTTTAAACAATATGTGTCGCATCTGAAAATACTCTATTAAACTAAAACAGAAGTGATTTTTTTTAAATTTACACTACTAAAACTAATGTATTTTTAAACCAAAAAGACATTGGATCTATTCATTAAAGAAATAACTGGGTTTTAGCCAACAGTGTAACACACAGATGGTGATTGTATGGAGCCCGTCCGGTGACATGAAATAAAAAAAGATTATCATGTGGCCACGAGATAACAATGTCGTGGCCACTACATAGCTAATTATTGTTATTTACATGCAGACTGTTCATTGTTTACATGGACAAGTCTGAATTAACCTGATTTACTTTTGTTTTAATAGAATGAATGACGTTGCTAGGTCAGCACCTTACGTTATGCATGAAGTAGTTATTTCTTAGCTTTATGTGCTGCAGCTATAAGTCCCAGGTGACAACTAAACTTGTCTATTTTTACAAAATAAAAACATCAAACATGAAAGGGTTTATAACAAACCGATTTTTTAGACTTTCTGTACCAGAACTGAATCTGAAACAAATCTCTTGATTTTATCTGAAAAGTTGACTTCTGATGGCCATTGCTAAATTTAAAGCAATAATATAATATAATACACTATAT
>NW_013953381.1:37345-44028 GCF_001266775.1 Austrofundulus limnaeus
AAAGATCCCAGGTATAAAGCAAATAGATCCTGCATTTATATCCTAAATAAACAACTTTTTATTAAACATCAGATATTATTTTTAAGTTTTCGAGGAGAAGAAAATAATTTTCAGGTATTTAGAGATTTCTTTCATTTTCACTCCATATATAACAGGGTTAAGGAGAGGATGATACAGAACCACTTGTAAAGTCATGATAAAGCGAGCTGTTTTGTGGAAATCAATGTTGATTCGAGCGATCACAATATCATATGAACACAAACAGGAAAAACTGAGTAGAACCAACAGGTGAGGAGAACAGGTCTGGGCAGCTTTTCTCCTGACATTAATGGAGCTTTTAAAGGTTATTATGAGTATTTTTGTGTAGGTAAATAATATAAAAAGTAAAGGCAAAAATACTGTATTGACTGCAATAAATACACCATATATAATATAAGATGCTTTGGAGCTCATACAATAAATCTGTGAAACTGCATTATTGCAGAAGATTCCATTTAAAGTAAAGTTGCAGATTTTGAACATGTTACTTATAAACAGTGAAGGCACAAGCTGACAGGTAGGCACCAGCCAAGCTAAAACCAGCAAAATACTCACTGTTGATTTTCTCATGATAGTGTGATATTTCAGAGGTTTACATATAGACACATACCTGTCATAGGCCATGACTGACAACAGTAAAAATTCAGAACCACATAAAGAGTAATAAATAAAACCCTGTAAATGACAGAGTGAAACAGATATAATCTGTTTGTCAGATAAAAAGTCCATCAGCAGTTTTGGGTAGATGTTGGTGCTGAAAAGAAGTGAGTTACAGAGCAAAGCTGCAATAAAAATGTACATAGGCTCGTGGAGACTTTTCTGAATCCAGATAATGCAGAATATGGTTGAATTGCAGCAAATAATTAAAATATAAACAGTAAACAGGATCACAAAATACAAAAATCTGTATTTCTGTAATTCTACATGTCCGCCAAAAGTTATCCATGTTATATTGAATTCATCAATCATTTTTATATAAAGCAACTGTGAACAGGCTGTGAAAGAATCTAACTAGGCAGGTCACAAATAAAGGACTGCTAGTGCAAAAAGACATATGATTGAATCAGGTGCGTGTTTGCATCCAAGCAAACTGAGGCTGTGAAAAGTTTTTATTTAACTGTTTTATTCTCCATGGATTTCATTAAACTGTTTACACCTGACATGAAAACAGATTCACTCTTGGAGGTTAGTTGGCAACTCAAACTTGAGAGAAAATACATATATTTTTAGTCAAGTTTCATTACATTCTGAGTGTTTGCAACCAAGTCACTAGGGCCCTGTTTCAGAAAGCAGGCTTAACAAACCCTGGGTAGATAACAGAAACTCTGAATCAACCTGCCCCGCTCTGTGATACTTAGGATTTTCAGTTTCAGAACAGGTGATATCAACTGGGCAACTTAATCCTGAGTCAAGGTACCCCTGATTTAAGTTGCAGCACAAAGCCCTCATCAATGGAAGTCAGATAACACGTTTCACCATGGTAACAGCAGAAAATAAGACTGGAAGTCCAGTTCTCGTGCTGAAACTAGAAATATAAATGATGACATATAGAGAATATCAACATATATTTAAAAAAATAAGTAATACTGTTGCTGCTGCAAAAGAAAGTGTGTTAGTGTGGCAGAGATCTGCTGATCTAGTCAATGCATGATTATGATTTTACTTGAATCTAAACTTTAATTCTTTATTCAAGTGGATAAAAGTGTGTGTGTGTGTGTGTGTGTGTGTGTGTGTGTGTGTGTGTGTGTGTGTGTGTGTGTGTGTGTGTGTGTGTGTGTGTGTGTGTGTGTGTGTTGGTGAACCCAGCCAGTACTAAATGGACATGGCAGCAATTAAAGATTAAAGGGATCCATGATTTGTTTTAACATTAGACTTTATTTGATGAACATATATTTTAACTGTAAAATAAAGACTATAAAAATACTGTAGCCTGTTTAGTTTTGTAAATTTTTTAAATTATGTTTTAACATGGACGGAGCCATTTTATTTACACACTAAGCATTCAGGGTAAATGATGACGCAGATAGGTCCTCGGTGCGAGGCTGCTAGCGAGCTATATCCACCCTGAAGGTTAATCTTGGACAATATCTGATGATCAACTCTTTTAAATGAAACCAGAGAGCGTTGACAGAGAGGAGAAGGTAGAAATGACTCAGCCTGGAACTGAAAATATGGATGGAGGACAACAGAGCTGCTTCATGGAAGAACAACCTCAAATTAGCCTGTTAGGTTAGGTTAAAAAACAGGGAAAAAATGGGGAAAAACAGAGTGCCCTCTTCATGGCTTTAATACCCTTTACAGCAGACGCTGCGCCAATCCGCCTGTCGATCTCCCGCTCCGTTCTTCCCCCATTCGTGAACAAGATCCCCAGATACTTAAACTCCTCCACTTGAGACAGGGCCAAAGAGGCCGAAGAGGCAAACAGAGAATTTTGTTTAACAGAAATTTCTGCTTAAAATTTCCAGGCATTTTTACCATTTTTTTTACACAGTGCAGTTTTTACACATGGAGTTTTTATTAACAAACTTTCCCTGTTGAAAAAACATGGAACAGGAGGAGTTCACTAACATTCACATGAAATGTCATGGCTGATGTTTGATCTGAGGCAAAGCACATTAACACATAGTTCATTGGGACTCCTCTGGCAAATGGTGTCCACTTTTTACAAACCTGAGTTTTGAGCACTTCTGCTTTATATGGCGAGATTAGGCCAAAAGTAAAATGTTTGAAATGATCCCTTCAGTAATTTAGTTCATATTCTACATAATTAGTATATAAACAAGACCCTGAGATCACTCCTTGGCTGTATTAGATCTAACGTCAAGGTTAGTGAAACCCGGATTTATTATCATTATTGCTATTATTATTACTACATTTAATCACCAGTTATAATGTTAAGTAAGCACAGTTAGTCGGTGAGTACACATTTGGTGAGCACGGTGGCTACTTTTTGTGTTGGTGGTGGGGGGGATTCTTTTTTATTTTCTTTTTCTGTTCTACTCTGTTCTTTTTGTTTTTTGTTTTCATCTCTTTACTATCACATTATTTTTTCTCTTATTTCTTTATTTCTAAAACAATTACTTGTACACAAGCGCACAAACCCACACATCCAAATACTTAATAATCAAACATATGCTTCATTTAACTTCAAACACATTACGTATTTTTGTATACTGTATCTTACATGGTACATAGGTATTCTCAAAATCTTGACTAATCATCACTCACTGTCAATGACTGTCCCTGAGTGTCCCTACTGTTATGATAATGGGCGTGATTTAATTTTATTCTCACAAATACTGCGATGGGTTGTTTAAGGTTTGTCACATAGAATATAAACGGAGCCGGTACCCAAAAGAAAAGATATAGAGTTTTTAACCAGCTTAAAAGATTAAAGGCAGATGTTGTATTACTACAAGAAATTCATAAAATAAATTCAACTGTAGATGATCTCAAATCTCCTGAGTTCCCTAATATATTCTCAGCCTGTTATAATTCAAGACAAAGATGGGTAGCAATGTTAATACATAAAAATATCAACTTCACAGTATTAGATACAGTTTTTGACCCGAAGGATTGATATATAATATTAAAATTTTCTCTATTTAGCCAAAGATACTGTATTGCAAGCATATATGGTCCAAATGTGGATGATACCTCATTTTTTCATGATTTCTTTTCTGTTCTATCAAATCACCTGGATTGTTCACTGCTTCTTGGAGGCAGTTTCAACTTTGGTCTAAATAATAACATTGACAGGATAAATATGGCTGGAACTCAGCGCAGTTGCCAATCCACAAACATAGTTAAACAATATATGAGTGGTTATGGACTTTGCGATGCATGGCGTGCTCTACACCCTGACAACAAAAAATATATGTTCTTCTCACATGTTCATCACTCTTATTCTCGCCTGGACTATTTTTTAGTCAGCAGTTCATTGCTGACCAATATTTTAGACAGTGAGATACACCCTATTGCTGTCAGTGATCATGCACCAGTCTCTTTAACCTTAGTTAATAAGAAAGAAACAAAAACAAACATAAATTGGAGATTTAATACATCATTGCTCAATGATGAACAGTTTTTAAAATATTTTAAAGAGGAATGGACATCATATCTAGAGTATAATGACTTACCAGGAACATCAGCATCTACTCTCTGGGAGGCAGGGAAAACAGTTATGAGTGACAAGTTAATATCATACTCAACAGATAAAAAGAAAAAAAGAAATTGAATATATTCACGAACYAGAGGAAGCCATCAAATTGTTAGGAACTTTGCAAGGCGAAGAAATACAGCAAAGAATGCAGAAGGCAAAATTAGAGTTAAATGAATACATAGACAAAAAATAAATTCTTGATACACTGACTTCGATTAGAAAATTTTGAACATAGTAATAAATCAGGAAGTTTTTTAGCTAGCCAGCTCAAAATAAATAAAGAAAAAACAACTATATCTGGTATTAAAAACATAACTGGGAATATAGTTTATGATCAGGGAGAAGTAAATGTTTTCAGAGACTTCTACCGAGATTTATACACTCTGCAGATAAACCCTTGAGATAAGGATATTGAACAATTTTTGGAAAAGGTGTCACTTCCAAAATTATCCAGTAACCAGTCTTTAGAACTAGACTCTCCAATGACATCAGCTGAATAATGTGAAGCTGTTAAAAACATGGCGAACAAGAAAGTTCCATGTCCGGACGGGTTCCCAGCAGAATTTTATAAAGAATTCTGGAATATTCTGGGACCAGTACTTTTCAGAATGTTTCAGAAATCAGAGGAAAATGGCAGGCTTCCATTACATATGAATTCGGCCATCATAAGTCTCATATTAAAACCAGGTAAAGACCCAGTCCTACCTACAAGTTATCGTCCCATTTCCCTTATTAATGTTGATGTTAAAATAATTTGTAAAGCTCTCTCTAAAAGATTAGAGAAGATAATTCCTTTCTTAATTCATCCTGACCAAACCGGATTCATAAAAGGAAGGCACTCGACTACAAACTCACGTAGATTATATAATTTAATAGACTATTCATACAGTAAAAATATTGAAATGACTATTYTGTCTCTAGATGCAGAAAAAGCATTTGATAGAGTAAATTGGAAATTTTTATTTGCAACCCTGCATAAATTTGGGTTTGGAACACATTTTATTAACTGGTTGAAAATTGTATAGTTCACCAACAACGTGTCAGGACAAATTATCAAATATCTTCTAGCTTTTGTTTACAGAGAGGCACCCGGCAGAGATGCCCACTGTCCACCTCACTGTTTGCTATTTTTGACCCTCTAAAAAATGATGGCCTTTAACAAACATTTCCAAAGTGGACCTTCCTTCCTGCTCTACCCTGATGGTACAAAAATAACTAAAATACCAGGGACAGAAACAGCATTTTCTCTGTAACTGTACAAAGAAGCACTGGGGAAAGCTTGCCAATGCATCACAATCTACCTTTGCACAGTTGAAGATTTCCTTACTGATTATAAGTTACCCTTAAATGCACAACCTTACAAAAAGCCTCATACTTTGTCAAATTTAAACCAAAAATACTCTCATGTCTGATCTTGTTTTTTAAAGCTCAGCAATCTACCTCAGACTCTTCACATTCTGAAGTGATTATAACAATCAGAAGTGCTAAATAATTTCATTTGGCTGATACAGCAGTAAGGGTAATATTTGCCATTTTACATCTGCTTACATGTGTAAGTCGTGTAATATTTGCCATTTTACATCTGCTTACATGTGTAAGTCAGATACAGCGGGTAAAATAAGTATTGAACACATCAACATTTTTCTCAGTAAATATATTACTAGGGGTGCTAATGACATGAAATTTTCACCAGATGTCAGTAACAACCGAAGTGATCCATACATACAAAGAAATCAAACCATAAATGTCCAGAAAATGTAATTTGTAATAATGAGGAATGGCACAGGGAAAAATTATTGAACACACTTACTGAAATTAATCTAATACTTTGTACAAAAGCCTTTGTTGTCAATGACAGCTTCAAGATGCTTCCTGCATGGAGTGAAGGGGCAGAGAAGACTTGTGCTGTCAAGATGAAAAAAGATGAGGAGACATCGATTTTGGCCAGCCGAAGAGGGTGTTTATTGAGTTCAGTAGCACGCTTCAGCCGACAGGACAGGCATTCGAAAACTGAACTGACGTATTTAGAAACCCAAACTTTTTATCCCCAATTTGTTTGTGATAACACAAAGCCAGGAAAGGGTGGGCTTTTCCCAGAATGAGCTGGAAACTTAAGACCACCCAATACACACTTATTAAATGTTTTTGTGGACTACTGATGATGTCAACTTTTCCAGAATGTTCTACCAGATGTTTATGTGACCCTTATTCTGACCATTTGTCCTTAAACGTACTGCTAGAATCTTCAACAATCCTCCCTTTTTGAGTATAACTCAAACTAAGGCTAACCATTTTTATTTCAAAGTGCTACATGCATAATAATAGTGAAGATAATAAAACCTATCATAATACCTTTAATATATAGCATAACATGCTAATAAAAAATAAACCACTTCTGAAAAGTACAATGCTTAAGCTAAATACTGTGTTTAAAGCTCAAAGGTATCCTGGACTTATCTTACTTTTTTTTTTTTTTTTTTTT
>NW_013953381.1:50085-56087 GCF_001266775.1 Austrofundulus limnaeus
TTTTTACCAGACAGTTCGTTGGGAGGCGGGGAGACATCCTCTGTGGCCATCTGAAGCTGGACAAATTGGTTTGCAGCAGCCAGGTCCATTTGAGCCATCACCTTGCGAGTCCACCAACGTTTCCCAGCCGGCAGGATGCAACATGCCAGAAAGGAGATTATAATTAGTACTAATATTGTACTAATCCCTTTTTTCACTATCATAGCTATTCCTTGTCCTAAATTTAGATCAAACCCACTCCACGACCAGTCATATTTACCAGCATTTTCATTAAGTTCTGATTTTAGTGCTCTAATGTTCTCCGTGGCTTCGGAAAATACTCCTCCTAACATTGTATTCCGAGACACATATGTACAACATTGGTCTTTAAATATCTGATAAACTCCACCTTGAGCTGCTAATAACCAGTCTAATGCTTGTCGATTCTGCAAAGTCATTCWGGTGGTTTCATGCAACTGTTCTCCTAACAGCCCAAGTGCTTTAGTAGTGTAATTAAGAATGCATTGCTGGTTATAAAAAATATAATTCAACCATTCCACGTTTTTATTAATTATTACCCAAGGGAGTATAGATTCTATCCCTGCTTTGATCTCATCCCTAGCTTTAAACTCAGGTGGGATTCCTTTAGGTTGACCTATTGCATTTAGATATACATTTTTGTCCAAAACATCACGTCTTTTATTTCTACTTCTATAATCACTTGTGTCCAGTTTAATTAACTCATTCACTCGGTCATGTAACATTGTTACGGCCATCTTCATTCTGACCATGGCACATAGCCCTTTCCATCTCAGTGGCAGGATATTTCTGAGAAAATCATCTCCACACATCCAGTAACTATCTGCAATAGGAGAAGTTTGATCACCGAATAAATAAATTGTTGGAATTGTCATGGTTATGTTTTCACATGCTTGGCTTAACGGTTCTGGGTTTTCATTCCAAACAGGTGTTGTTACAAAGATTGGTGTCATATTTGCATGTAGAAACCAGGATAACACCCAAGTTACATTACATTTAACCGTTGTATAGCCTACGTTAGATTCACGTTTATCTGTGAAACCTCCACTTGCAAAACATTCATATTCAGCTTCGTAATCTATTTTGCATCTTCTTGGCGGTCTGTTTTGTTCAGTTTTGATTGAGAACTCAGTACATTTTTCTTGGATCTTATAACCACGATAGATATCCAAATAATTGTGAATTTTCTGTCCTCCATATAGAAGCCTACATTTTATTCCACACATTGGAAGTTTGAAAAACATTGGTATGTTTGACTGGGCATTGGTTTGGTATTTATCTTCTTTATATTTTTCTCTTTTCTCTTCAGCACATTGCTGTGACTTGTATTTTTCTGGGATCACTATTGGTAATGAGCCAGGAGCTTTAGTGCATATAATGCATTATTCTGAGGTCATTTCCTTTGATGTATAGAGTGCCCATAAATACCAGGGGTCGGATTTATAAAACTGGCGTACGCAMAATTTGAGCCCAGAAACTTGTGTACGCCACTTTTTACGCCAAGGTTGTGATTTATAAAATCCAAACTTGACGTGAAAATGTGCAGTGCCTCACGGCAGCTCTGACCCATGTGTACGCTCATTTTGGAGACGTGAAACTGCAACACAGATGGTGAAGTGAAGAATTAGAGCCACACTGCATCAAGATCATTAGATAATCAGACTTAGATTTTTATTCAACTTTATCATCAGCTTTCTTAACAGTAATTTTTATGCTTCTGCTGCCAAGCTGTGAGGACCGTTGAAATAAAAAAACTAAATTTTAAATAAAAGTTCCCGTGCGCAACTCCCTTCATCTGCTTCCTCCTCAGACGACCCTGACTCACAGACCCCTCCCCGATAAGAACAGCAGGACAGCAAAAGCTTTGGATACACACGCAGGGCTAGCCATCTAACCCTAACCATCTAACCCTAACCATCTAGTCTGTATTTGCCATGCGCGCGGGGGGATGCGTGCGTGTGTGCATGCGTGCGTGCGCGCGCTTGGCGGGGGTCTGCCGTGGGTAAAAGAGCAGGCAGGAGGGGGAGAGGACGAGGAGAAGAGCGGGGGACTTATTCCTTATTTTACCTGACTTATTTAATTTAATTTTTATTGTTTTTATCGTCCTATAGGCTCTGATGGAAAATTAATTTGAAGCTGAGGTTTTGTTTTTATTTTTTATAAAAATCGTTAGATTACTCTAAAGTAAAATGAGGGAAAATCTGTCAATTACAGACATTCTGTTCATGTGAGCAGCTGTCAGTCAGCACCTGTCATCCTCCAGACACACGACGGAGCATGTCTGAACCAATCACTTTTGTTGGCACTGATCAGCTGACTGATTTAAATACATCTTAACATTCATGAGGTACTTTGCATTGACTGTTTATGGTTGTGTGGGCGCGAGAGGGTAGAACCTGAGGCGGTACCTCGTGCGCAAACTCTGACGTGCGGCTGTGATTTATAAAGGAAAGATGCGCAGAAACATTCGTAAGTACGGTTTTATAAATCTGAATTTTTTTGGCATACGCCATTTCCACCTTTTGGCCGTACGTTCACTTTTAGTATGGTTTCCCGCAATCCTTTATAAATGAGACCCCAGGTGTTTTGATTTGCTAATTCCTAAAGTTCATCACTTTCAACCGGCCTTGTTCTCCCTACTCTGGGAGAGATAATTCCATGATTTATTTCAGGTCTTTTTCCAAAAGGCTTAAACATAGGTTTGACATTTCCTTCATAATCAGTTCCTTCAATCAAGTCCAATCCTTCCTTAAGAGGATCAGAAACATCATAAATGTTTTCGCCATTTTTAGTTGTTGTTTTAATGGTTAGCTTTGTAGTTGTGTTATGTGTGGTTGCATCTTTAATAATTACCTTAACAGTTAATGTTTTTCTGATTGTTAGCTTTTCCACTGCTGGTTTAGTTTGTTCAGCATCATCTAATTTAATGGAATGTGTGGTTAATGGTGTTATTGTTGTAACCATGTTTAGCAATTTGTTTGCTTGTGTAGTTGTTGGTTTGACCGTGGTTACCAAACCTTCCTGCTTTGGCGTTATTACTTTTGGTGTGGTTTTTGCTACAGTAGTTGGAAATATCTCTGGTTTTGGTGTTGTTTCCTGGATCCATTCCATTGTGTAGTTCATATCTCTTATTTTTCTAGATTTTACTAGTTTTATTTTACATTTAGCAAWGTGTTTTGGTGTTTTTGAGCATGCAAATGTATTTTGTAATGCTGGCAAAGGCGCATGTTTGTGGTGGGGTGTTTTTGTTGCATCATACTCAGCTTTATTATGATGGCTTGGTCGTACTGCTAGAATCCTCAACAGGAGAAACTAGTCGCATGCATTGCTAAGGTGTGATTTTGGCCCATTCTTCCACACAAACAGTCTTAAAATCTTGAAGGTTTCCTGGGCCTCTTCTATGAACTCTGATCTTTAGTTCTTTCCATAGATTTTTTTGTTGGATTCAGGTCAGGTGATTGGCTGGGCCATTCCAGCAGCTTTAGTTTCTTTCTCTGAAACCAACTGAGTTTCCTTGGCTTTGTGTTTGGGCTCATTGTCTTGCTGAAATGTCCAGCCACGTTTCATCTTCATYATCCTGGTAGATGGAAGCAGATTTTTATCAAGAATGTCTCTGTTCATTTTTACACTCATCCTTCCTTCAATTATTTGAAGTTTGCCAGTACCATATGCTGAAAAACAGCGCCACAGCATGATGTTCCCACCTCCAAACTTCACTGTTGGTATGRTGTTTTTGGGCTGATGTGCAGTGCCATTTGATCTCCAAACATGATGTGTGTTCTGGCATCCAAACAGTTCAATGTTGGTCTCATCTGACCAGACTATATTCTCCCAGTATTACACAGGCTTGTCTAAATGTTGTGCAGCAAACATTAAAGGAGCTTCAACATGCTGTTTCTTCAGCAGTGGGGTCTTGCATATTGAGCGTGCATACAGGCCATGGCGGTTGAGTGCATTACTTATCATTTTCTTTGAAAAAATCATACCTGCTAATCCCAGCTCTTTCTGAAGCTCTCCACAAGTGGTCCTTGGCTCTTAGACAACTCTTCTGATAATTATTTTCACTCCTCAGTCAGAAATATTGTGAGGAGCACCTGGTCGTGGTCAGTTTATGGTGAAATAATGTTCTTTCCACTTCTGAATTATGGCCCCAACAGTGCTCACTGGAACCTTCAGAAGTTTAGACATTCTTCTGTAACTGATGCCATCATTATGCTTTGCAACAATAAGGTTGCGAAAGCCTTGAGAAAGCTTTTTACTTTTACCCATCGTCAGATGATGCTTGTGTTGTTGAGGATTCTAGCAGCACGTTTAGGGACAAATGGTCAGAATAAGGGTCACGTAAGCATCTGGTAGAACATTCTAGAAATGTTGAAATCATCAGTAGTCCACAAAAACATTTAATAAGTGTATATTGGGTGGTCTTAAGTTTCCAGCCCATTCTGGGAAAAGCCCACCCTTTCCTGGCTTTTTATTATCACAAACAACTTGGGTATAAAAAGTTCGGGTTTCTAAATATGTCAGTTCATTTTTCGAATGCCTGTCCTGTCGGTTGAAGCATGCTACTGAACTCAATAAACTCCCTCTTCGGTTGGCCAAAATCGATGTCTCCTCATCTTTTTTCATCTTGACAGCACAAGTCTTCTCTGCCCCTTCATTTTGGCGACCCAACGTGGGTGAGCATCTGGCTGCTGCCGTTCTCGTCTGAGAAGCGGAAGGAGTCGAGAGCCCATAGTTAAATAAATATTTTTCAATCTAAAAGTGATTCCTTTTCCCCTCTCGGCTGGGACGGGCTGTGTGGCCAGGCTCAGAAATACAGAGAATACAGAATTGAATCTGGAAGTATCTTTTTGCCAGCTGAGGGGAGATTACTAAAAACATGCATGTTTTGGAGCTGTTCAAAAAAATATATAAAATTTTAAATTAAGAGGTCAAAACCGACAGAATTCAAAATTGAAAAAAAAACAGCTTCTTGTTGTTGACAGTAAAAAAAGCTGTGATACACAGTGTCTGGGAGCAGTGGAAAAGCTACGGACGTAAGAGTTAAAAAGCTGTTAATTACAGTGCCTATGTGTAGAGGACAACAGCAGGCGCAAGGTGAAAAGGTGTGATTACCAGACACAGTGCCTGTGAGCAGTGGAAGGGTGGCAGGCGTAAGGGAAATATGTCTTATSTATGCTAAATTAGACCCCAAAATGTTTAAAGTTGAAAGCATACGTCTTTAAAAATAGTGACACAAGCTTGTATAAAAAGATCTAAAAAGGCCTGAAAAACGAAAGAAAAACTGTGCACAGAGGAAAATCTTTGTTATATATTTGTAAAGAATTGTACCATTAAGTAAAAAGCATATTGCATAACTGAGTAACAAATTAGAAGCTGCAGCTTCATCAAATTAAACATAAAAATAATAATMATAAATAAGGCAATTAAATCTTTAAAATATTAGTTAAAATATAAAATACAATGAAATGAAAAAACAAACTCAGTAAGCATGAAAGACTGACTTTTATTGTTTGAGTGAGGACAGGAGAGGGAGTTTGTGCTGGTGCTGCTGTGAAGGAATGCAGAGGCTGGGTTTGTTTTTGTGGAATGCGAGATGCTGGCTGTTTGGAGAATGCATTTTTGAAGGCTGCATGATGATTGCTAAATGTGTATAAATGTTTTGCTGTTTAAAAGAAAATTATTTGCTCGGCTTGAGAGGAAGACTCTTGTTTAAAAAGCCACTGGAGGGTGGTGGTGGAGCTTCTGTTGTTTGAGGTCCAGTGAGGACCAGTGAGTGTATGAAAGAAAAAAAAGATGAGGAGACATCGATTTTGGCCAACCGAAGAGGGAGTTTATTGAGTTCAGTAGCATGCTTCAACCAACAGGACAGGCATTCGAATACTGAACTGACGTATTTAGAAACCCAAACTGGACTCCATTGATAAAAAGCTAACTAGCTTAGATGCCCGACTCGCCCTGGTAGAAGTTCTTCACAGAGAGTT
>NW_013953381.1:58279-59794 GCF_001266775.1 Austrofundulus limnaeus
CCGGTTCGGACACACTCGCCCAAAGTCAAAATGGCGGAGCTTCCTGTTTTTAGCGCTTAGCCTAGTTAGCTCCGTGTTAGCAGCTAGTTTAGCGGTAGGAAATAATATGGATTGAAGTTTTTAATGACCGAATTTCACAAAAGAAAGTTAGCGACTGTAAATCTGACTTTTGTGAATCTTATCGCGTCCTGGAGGCGTTTTTAACACTCGTAAAAAAACTTTAAAGAACACTCTAACTGCTCGAGTGTCTGTGAGTGTGTGTGTGTATGTGTGTGGGTGTTTGTGTTAGCCAGCACCACCGCAGCGGTGAACAGCATAAAAAACACAGCATAACACTTTACAAGATTCAAAAAGCATGTCGGAGCAGCGTCCGAGATATGAATCAACACCAAGTTAAAACACAGCTTTAAGACAGATTAACTCCCGTTAGGAGACTGTCTGTCTGCCGCTTCAGCAAGCGGTAGCTTTTTATGAGCTCAACTTGGACCGGGTCAGAACCGTCCTGCAATGGCTATAAGTCATTTCTTATCCCCTTTTTGATACAGAAGTTCCCACGAACTAAAACTGATTAACACAATTAAGAGGTCAACTTTTAGCCTTTTCGCTCATAAACCAGTCCTTAGACTGTCAACATGGATCAGAACCGGGTCGGGTCCCGTCTGAACAGAGCTGCTCTGCAGCTTCAACACAGTATCTTTACTGCTGACTCCTTGCTCATAAACCACTCTGAATTTATGGCGTAACCTAGAATTCTTCAAATTCCTTCAGCTAAGGAGTAAGATTTATTCTATCAATGACTCCTCTCGAGTCCTCTGACATAAATCTGACAGATCAGCCATGTAAAACATGCTTAAAGATCTGAAAACAACATGCACAACTTTATGCACATTAACTATCTCGAAAGAGCTAGTTCAAACAGACTGTCGTATCGTGAAATGCTTAACAAGTCATAATCACTCAACACTCTTTAACTAACTGACAGTGACTTCTCAAGAGATCACAGGTTTTAATTATATTGACAAATGTCTAAAAAAACCAGGTCTGCAGTTCCTAGTAATTTTTCCGACATGCTCAGTCAAATAACAACACAATTGATTTCTCTCGATCACTGGCAGAATTGACTGCATTTATTCAGCATTAATGCAGAAACCATTAAATGTGACAGAAATTAATATCAATATTTAAAGAGTTTTCCCCGTACGGGCCACCAATTTATGTAGAAGATACTCCAACATAACTTCTCATATTTAACCTAACTAATATCGACTAATATTAATATAATTAATATATGAGGAAACGGGTTCTTTTCGATTTTAAATACTAATAATAATAACCATCACCTTTATTATGACCAAGACTTTGACAATGAGTATCGTAGTCAATAAAGTTTATCTAAAAATAAATGATATTTATTTTACAAAACAATTATTTACATACAAACTCATTGTCAAAGTCTTGGTCATAATAAAGGTGATGGTTATTATTATTAGTATTTAAAAATGAAAAGAACCCGTT
>NW_013953381.1:61263-62800 GCF_001266775.1 Austrofundulus limnaeus
GGGTGACCACTACATCTTTCTATTGTTGTCACATTGTATTTTGTTGTCACATTGTATTTTGTTGTCACATTGTATTTTGCTGTCACATTGTATTTTGTTGTCACATTGTATTTTGTTGTCACATTGTATTTTGTTGTCACATTGTATTTTGTTGTCACATTGAATTTTGTTGTCACATTGTATTTTGTTGTCACATTGTATTGGCTTTCATTCATTTCTGTAGCCATCCCTCACGCAAACATGGCATTCAACCTTAATAAAACCAATTTATGATCCACATTAGGATTACCGGCCCTGACAAGCTGAGTAATCAGAAAAGGTTCTTGAAAGGTAACAAAACCAGGCACACACCCACACCCCTAACACATTGTGTGTGTAAACACACACAACCCACAACCCTAGACCACTGAGGCATGAAGAGCGCTTTGCAGGTCCACACAGGTGAGTGATCCCCGGTGCACATATCTGACCACTAAAGGAAGACATGGTTCATAAAGAAGTGATTAAGGCAAACTTTGGGTTCTGTTTTCTTCTAATCCTTTGTGTCAGCTCATTTAAGTAAAAAAGTTGATGGATAGGCCCACCTTACTGTGCTTTTATTCAACAAATGAATGGTTGTCAAACCTTCCTCTGCCTGCCAAGAAGTTATGAAGTACAGTCCTTATAAGCCTACTTGTTTTCATCCATGAGGTCAGTTTGGAGAGCAAATAGTTGACATGGAGTTCTCCAACTATGGGTTTAAAAGGACTGAAAGAGGACAGTAATAATGACGTATTGTACAGTGAAAAGCTCACTGAGACTGAATCAACATTTGAACTCAGTGAAGAAAGCAAGCAGCCAAAGCCTGTCCCCACTGTGCAGACTTGTTTCCTTACATAAGTCAAGGCCTGAAGACACATCTGGAAATCAACTTGACCAACATCAGACCTCAGCGTGGCTAATAGACCACACAATATACATCAGTTTGCTTTGTACACAATCTTTTTCACTCTTACAGGTTTCACTTTACATGTTATAGTTTTCCACATTGGATTTTTCTGCTGCTTTGCATGGCATCAAGTAAACTGAATATTATCCAGAGTCACAGAGCTGCTAAAAACTGACTGTACAGTTGTTTAAAATGCCTCAGGTGGCCCATCAGTTATGTATTCAGTGTTTTGTCTAGAGCTAGGCAGGCCCAATTTGTAATCATTGGTATAGGCATAAATAATGTTACATAACTTAAGGTTTTGGCCAGTTCATTAAGCCCCTGTCACTTTTATTTGAAATCAGATGGAATCAAACAGAATTCAGCTTTTAAATATTTAGAAAGTAACAAATATCCGGAGTGTACCATAAATGCCACAGTAATGGTCCCTGATAGAGTATAAATGCTGCAGAGTTGAGCATTTTCAAAAGCATAAGAATTTACAATCATGCTTTTCAGGGGTTTGTTGTGGTAAGTGACTGTGCCACTTCTACACTGCAAAAACTGTCCACCTAACCAAGTTTTAAACCTTATATCAGCCAAAAAGTCTTTTTGATCTTGTTTTCAGAC
>NW_013953381.1:63155-65718 GCF_001266775.1 Austrofundulus limnaeus
TGGTAAGATTATTGAAATACTTGATTTGACTCAATTTTTTCTTATTTCAAGAATCTTACCAAGTAAAAAACAAGATGATTATTCTTACACAATCAGTTCTTGTTTAGTAAATCAGTCTGAAAACAAGATCAAAAAGACTTTTTGGCTGATATAAGATTTAAAACTTGGTTAGATGGATAGTTTTTGCAGTCTTGACCTTAGCACCCTTCTTTTTTCAGTTGTCACATCCAACCAAGTCCATCCCCCAGAACTGCGTTGGAAGGACTCTGGGCCATTCCCCAGAACTTTATCTGTCTTCTTGTCTTGTTTCGGTAGTTCCCAGGTTTTTTTCCTGACAGTTTTTGTTTTGATTCACTGGGTTAAATAACCATCTCTGTTCGTCTCCACTTGTGATTTTAGTGTTATCCTCAATGGAAGCCTGCCCCTATGTTCTTCCCTAGCTCCTCCCATGCACACCTGATCCTTGTGTCTCCTCCCAGGTGCTCCCTATCATCCCCTCATTTCCTCACCTTTACATTCTGTGCCTTGTCTGAACCCTGTTGGTTCATTGTGCATCCTGTTACCAGTCTGGTTTGTCCTCTGTGCTCAGCAGTATCTTTAAAAGTGAGTTTTTTCCTGCTGCCCCATCAGACATTTTAGGTTTTGTAAATAAATCTTTTGTTTTATCTGGACTTCTGGGTGAAATCTACACAATCTGACATGGTGTTCATGTTTGGCTTTTCTTTGCAGACTTTTAATCAGCATTTATGGATGGCGTGCTAAACTGTTTATGGACAGTTGCTGAGTTTCCATTGACCATGTAAATGTGCAAATTAGAATTTCGAAAATAAATTTTCTCAATGGAAACACATTGTTATGGACTAATTATTTATATCTGTTTCACCTTGACGCTGTCCAGTACTAATATCTTATGATAACTACTTTAGGCTGTTTTAATCTGTTTGCCCCAGACTTCAAGACTCCAGCAATGCATGACCTCTCTTATTTTGATAAGGTATCTCTTGGGCTGAGAGCCCTGTTATTGGTTTGGTGGTTACATTTGTTGGACTGTGATTGGTTGTAAATGTGTCACATGATGTTATATCATTGGCTGCGCTACGCTGAGAGGCAGCCACAACTCGACAGACTTCCTGATTGACCGTCTGCTGTGTTGTTTGCTCAGATTAAATCAATTGACGACCATACACACAGATTTTCTGTGCATTTATTCCAGCGTGTTTCTGCATTCTTGGTAAATCATGCCACGACACAAGTCAATTTCGAAAAAAAAGTTTTTCAACAAAATGTTTTTGCACTAGGATGAGGTGGTTTTTCAGCCATATTGAAATTGGTGTTTTTCACAAAACTACAATGGAAACACTTTTTTCACATCACAGGAGTCACGTGATCAACAACCATCTGTTTCTACTGGTGAAAAAGACGATGATGAAGAAGATAAYAGGAAGTAGAAGTAGTAGTAATATCACAGAAGTAGTATAAAATAGTAAACTCACCGACTACAATTTCCCAAAAACACAGCATACGTAGCCGCTCCCAAGTAGGGACTTGTCTCTGGAAAGCCTCGATAAAAGACGCCGACGTCTCCTCTRATGATGAGCGCTAGTGTCGTGGTAGCAACTTGCTATGTGTTTACATCCATCGCTGCCATGTTTGTAATGACTTATCATGAGAACAAACGTATTCACGTGACTTTAATAACATTTCTTACTTAATGGAAACACTGCAGTTGCGAAACTGTTTTTTTTACATTAATTGAATATCCCTCTCCTTGGGCTGCTACCTTATCGTGGTGGAGGTGTTTGAGTGTCCCAATGATCCTAGGAGCTATGCTGTCTGGGGCTTWATGCCCCTGGTAGGGTCACCCATGGCAGACAGGTCCTAGGCGAGGAACCAGACAAAGCGCAGCCTGAAGACCCCTTATGATGGATGTAAACATTGGATCTGGYGTTCCCTCGCCCGGACGCGGGTCACCGGGGCCCCCCTCTGGAGCCAGGCCTGGAGGTGGGGCACGGTGGCGAGCGCCTGGTGGCCGGGCTTTCACCCACGGTGCCCGGCCGGGCTCAGCCCAAAGAGGAGACGTGGGTCCCCCTTCCAACGGACTCACCACCCGTAGGAGGGGCCAAAGGGGTCGGGTGCATTGTGAAATGGGCGGCGGCCGAAGGAGGGGACCCTGGCGGTCTGATCCTCGGCTACAGAAGCTGGCTCTTGGGACGTGGAACGTCACTTCTCTGGTGGAGAAGGAGCCGGAGCTCGTGTGCGAGGCTGAGAGGTTTCGGCTAGAAATAGTCGGCCTCACCTYGAYGCATGGCTCTGGTTCTGGAACCAGTCTCCTTGAGAGGGGCTGGACGTACTTCCACTCTGGAGTTGCCTGCGGTGAGAGGCGCTGGGCAGGAGTGGGCATACTTGTTGCCCCCCCATCTTGGCACCTGTACGTTGGGGTTTACCCCAGTGAACGAGAGGGTAGCCTCCCTCCGTCTAAGGGTTGGGGGACGGGTTCTGACTGTTGTCTGTGCTTACGGGCCGAACAACTGTTCAGTTACCCACCCTTCTTGGAGTCCTTAGA
>NW_013953381.1:68194-70323 GCF_001266775.1 Austrofundulus limnaeus
GGGGAACACTGAAAGACACTAGAAAACTAAGAAAATAAACACAGATCATGACACGGAGGAGCTGGAAGAAGTGGCTGGGGAGAGGGAGGTCTGGGCCTCCCTTCTGAAGCTGCTGCCCCCGCGACCCGACCCCGGATAGGCGGAAGAAAATGGATGGATGGATGGATAGTTGAATATCGACAAAGTTTTGCGCACATTTGCTATGGAAACACAGCTAAAGAATTGTGAAAGTGTTCCTGAGTCCATGCAGTGATGTCCAGAACAGAACCAGACCTGGTTTAAATCCAGTGCCACCTGAGGGCTATAAGGTCACGACCATCCAACACACACTTTTTAACTTTGACCTTTGAACTCAAGAGATTTCAACAGATTCTTAAAATATTTTGATGATACAAAGAATGGTAGATAATGGGATTCACAATATTTCCAGTTTTCCACTTAATAACATTATTTCAAAACTGTAAAACCCTTTTTTTTATAAAGAGACTTATAGGGTGTAACAATGACCCCTGCTGTGATGGTACAATCCAGCACTGAGTAGTGGACCCAGATGATCTGACAAAGCAGAAGCTAAAGTGATCACAGCTCAAACAGGATATAATGGCATCTGGAAGTACAGAGCAGAGTGACTGCCAGCTGCACCTAGAGTTAAAGGCAAAAGCAGTCTGAAAGAGGCAGGCTCCTCTACTTGTGTAGACCATCATTATCTAAAAGATTATTTAATAAACAGAAAAGAAAGGCTTCTACAACAAAGGGAAATGTATTTATTTGAATGCAGAACAGACATCTGATGTTTCATTCAGGATCCAAAACTCCCAAATGAAGAAACACTTAAATGACTTTTAGTGTTTGAGCTGATTTGGTTCAGCTCTTTTGTTGAGCTCAGTTCCATCTGATCTCTTGCTGATTTAACTAGTTGGCCCACTTACAAAAACATAAACATTTTTTAATTTTAAGGATATGTTAATTTTAACAGTGAGAGACAGAATCTAAAAAAAAATCCAGAAAATTACATTGTAAAAATTATATAAATTAATTTGCACTTTATAGAGAGAGATAAGTATTTGATCCTTCTGGCAAACACGACTTAAAACTTGGTGACAAAACCCCTGTTGGAGCACAGCAGTGGGACGTTTCTTGTAGTTGATGATGAGGTTTGCACACGTCAGGAGGAGTTTTGGTCCACTCTTCTTTACAGATCATCTCTAAATCAAGAAGATTTTGAGGCTGTTGCTTGGCAGCTCAGAGTTTCAGCTCCTTTCATAGGTTTTTGATGGGATTAATGTCTGGAGACTAGACCACTCCCTGACCTGAATGTGCTTCTTTTTGAGCCACACCTTGGTTGCCTTGGCTGTATGTTTTGGGTAATTGTTGTGATGGAAGACCCAGCCATGACACATCCTGGCAGAAGGACAAAGGTTGTTACTCAGGATTTTTATTACTCCATTCATTCTCTGAAGTAGTCCTGTGCTCTAAACACCCGCAAAAACATGTTTTCACCTTCATGCTTGACAGTGGGGATGGTGTTCTTTGGGTCTTAGTCAGCATTTCTCTTCCTCCAAACATGGCGACTTGAGATGATGCCAAATAGATCAATTTTTTTTCTGATCTGACCACAGCACAGCACCTTCTCCCAGTCACTCTCAGAATCATCCAGGTGTTCATTAACAAACTTCAGACAGACCTGCACATGTTCCTTCTTGAGCAGGAGGAGCTCATAGGCACTGCTGGATTGCATCATGTGTTACCAATGGTTTTCTTGGTGACTGTGGTCCCAGCTGCCTTGAGATCATTAACATGTTTTCCCCATGTAGTTCTAGACTGATCTCACCTTCCTCATGAGCAAGGATACCCCATGAGGTGAGATTGCATGGAGCCACAGATTGATGTTGATTGACAAACATTTTGTATTTCTTCCATTTTCTTCTGCTACATTCACACCGAACGCGATTTCAGCTTCAAAATCTCAGGCAACACTTCAAGTTTGAAGCTTGTGCACTTTGAGGTCAGACGCAGGTCAGCTATTGAAGCGCTGCACGGCAACAGCCTCCCCGCCCCTCCCTCCTCTGTCGGGCTCTGTTTAATGTCGGACGAGTAAGTGGCTTTGCTTTATTTACAGAGAGCAAGAG
>NW_013953381.1:71323-72814 GCF_001266775.1 Austrofundulus limnaeus
GTGGACATCATTCAGTAAACTGTCCAGTCGGGAAAAATGTTGCTACGTCACACAGTGGAGTCTCTTTGGTTGATGCGGCGCGTCGAGCTGCAAAAGTTCAGATTTTCTAACTTCAGCGATTTGCGCCTCAGTGCGTCGAACGCTCAGATCGTTCAAATCGTTCAAATCGCGCTGCTCTAATCACGCTTGAGGCGCCGCAGAACTTCCTGACGCTGATTGAAGCGCGTCCACCATAGACTTTGTATGTAAACCTGATGCTCTTGCTGCTGAAATCACGTTTGGTGTGAACGCACCATTACTTTTGCACCAACAGTTGTCTCCTTCTCACCCAGCATCTTACTGATGGTTTTGTTGCTCATTCCAGCCTTGTGCAGGTCTGTGATTGTGTCCCTGACATCCTCAGACAGCTCTTTGGTCCTGTCCATGTTGTAGAGGTTAGAGTTTGACTGATTAATGGACAGGAGTCTTTATACAGGAGACAATTTGATTGATAAATGGACTGAACTTTACTGCAGGTAATGAGTTGATAAGGATCACCTAACTGGTCTGTAGGAACCAGAACTCTTAATGGTTGGTCGGACACCAAATACTTATTTCTCTCTGCAAAATGTAAATAAATTAATATAATTTATACAATGTAATTTTCTGGACTTGTTAAATATTTATCTCTCACTGTTAAAATGAACCTACCCAGACTGGTCGTGTTTTTGTAAGTGGGCAAACTTGTAAAATCATCAAGATATCAAATACTTATTTCCTCCACTATAATTGTGGGGAGGCTGTGGTGTAGAGGTAGAGCAGCCGGCTTGGGACCCAAAAGTCACAGGCTCAACTCCCTGCCATGCCCATGTTATGGTGTCCTTCAGCAAGACACCCAACCCCCAACTGCTTCCTGGGCAGTTTATACAGCTGTCCGCTGCTGCACTTGGGTGTTTCCTACGTGTGATGGGTCAAATGCAGAGCACAAAGTTAATCATTGTATGGGAACATGGACTGATAACCAATGAAGTACCATTTTTATTGTGGGTGTTTGTAGTACATTGATAATTAAAGGACTAGCAATTATTGAATGTATACCTTTCATCAGTGGTGGGCAGTGCTAAACCAAAAATTAGCTCTGCAATTTCTAAAGCGCTTATGAAAACATTTAGGTCCGCTGCTTCAAAAGTGCTTATGCCATAGAAAAACTAGCAGAAGCTAATTTTAAAGCACAAGTTCAATTTGACACTTAGTAGCTGACAATTTATTTACAATATATGCACAACACTGCCAAATAGCGGTGTATGAATCCTTTTACAACTTAATCCTACAACCACTGATTGCTGGGGATGTGATTTCCTGAAACATAACTTTGGCTCCTGGTGTAAAAATTAAAAAGTTGTTGAGGATTGCTAGTTCGGCTGCTTCTTTGTCTTTTTCTTTTGTTTGTTGTAGATTTTTCATTAAAGAAGCATCAATAAAGTAATTTTAAAAATGTTTATTGTGTAGGGG
>NW_013953381.1:73814-77290 GCF_001266775.1 Austrofundulus limnaeus
TGCATGCCGACTCTCTCTCTCAAGAACAAACCCTACCTGCAGTCTCTTCTGTTTGAAGACTTCAAAAGGTAGAAAAGTGTTTAATGAGATCTACGTCGCTGGGGTCTAGCCACGGAAATGTCTGAGAGATTGACACGCTGATGTGCTGGTCTGGTTTGACTTGTTGAGAACAAGTCTAAAATTACTAATTCTCTTTTCCTCCTATTTCTTAAAACTTAAACTTTTATCTTTTTCTCTTATTTACTTAAGAACTTAGTCAAGTAGGTGCCAGTAAATTGCAACACATGAAATTTACTGTTTTATGTCAACTCTGAGTGAAATTTTTATGCCGTTATTATAACTTGTGTTTTTATTCATATAAGATTTTTATTAATATTTGTATGTTTATCCTGTTCATATATCTAAAAATAAATTACTTTATTTTGAGAAATCTGACAAGATCACAAGTTCTTTTCTCATTCATGATCAGAGGGGTGTTTCATTATTTCCTGATTTCCTTCTGCAAGATCTTGTGGAACATGACTTTTATGAGATTAAGCTGGTATTAATCTCATGGAGCAAGGTTCTTAGAAAATGGTGGAGAATGCGGGCATAAAGGCTAATCTGATTAATGAATTATTAATCTGGTTATGAATCTAAAAAAAAAATTAATTAATTAATTTTTCCACGTTGGCATGTGTGGTTTTTTTTACAGTGTAAAACGGCTTGGCTTGGTGTTCAGAATACAGTGTCAGGAGCTGCAGACCTGATTCTGTTAGAAATCTGTTTATCTTGGCTATAAGTTGTTTTTTTAGAACCCGCTGAGGTTCTCTCTGTGCCGCCGCGCGCAGAGGAGTGGTCCGGTTCTGTGGTTCTGGTTCTGTCTGCCGCCGCGCAGACGGAGGTTCGGTCGCTGCTGAGTCCTGCGCTGCCAGAGACTCTAAAAGCAGTAACCGTGTTGTTTTCGCTTGAGAAGCGATATTGCATGCATGCTCACATCAGCGGATGAATGAGTGAAAAGAGGATCCTTTGTAAATCCAGAGTGTTCATACCGACGGGTTTTTTGAACGTAAAACTGGTCTGGTTTCATGCGTAACTGTTCATACGCGTAAAAAGTGTAACCAGTGAACTCCGCGACATAGAGCTTTCTGAGGTCGCTACTCAGAAGCTGTCATCACGGTTTATAGAAGTAAACAAACGTGTAAGGARTTTARCGCCGTTGGAGGCTAAGAAACTTAATTGTTTGTGCCGAGGCGTTATTCAGACAGACAGTCTGATCCACRCGAAGCTGTGTGGAATAGCACTGAGTGCTAACAGGGAGCTAACTGTTTATTCAGTATTAAATCTGCCGCGAGCAGAAAGTGTCTTGCCCTGTTGTTCCGTGAGAGTCACGGGTGTCAGCTTATAAATCGTGTGCCTTGTGTTGGGTTTGCGTGAAGCTGAGAAATTTACGCTGTTGGAGCGTAAAAGACGGAGGTTTGGCTCCGTGTTGTTGGCTAGCTGCTAGTTACTGAACGGGGTAGCCGCCATCTTGACGCATTGCGTCCAGACGTAGCGTAAGCGTCACGACGTCATTACGTCACTACGTACCTACGTCACCGAACGTGATTTTGCCCGAGGGAGGGGTGAAGAGTCACGGGTTCTTTTCAAAGCTGTGTGATCAAGAGTCGCCATCTGCTGGTTGTTAGTGGTAATTACACCCTCAGAAAAGCTTAAATTGTTTTATTTGCTCTTAAAAACGGAGAATTAGCTCAAAATTAGGCAAAAATTAGTATTTTCTTGCTCAGAAAAATTACTTTAATTAAAATTAAAGTTAAGAAACAAAAAGCTGTTGTTTCCTGGGGGTGTAAGAAAATATCGATACACTGAAATATCGCGATATTTCANGATTACATTTATGAAAATTAGGCTGGATCTGATCTTCATAATAGTAATCCCTACAACAGGTTTTATTTTATTTTTATTTTATCAAGATAATAAACAAAATAATAATGTTCTTTACATTTTTGATTTATATTTTCTCTTAACTAAAAGTTATTTTATACATCAAGATTACATAATTAAATGAATGGCATGCTATTTTCTTTCATTATAATTCTGAAAAAGAAAACATACAAAAAGAATATTGTTCCAATGTTTCTTTGTTTATGCAAATAAGTGTTTTAATCAACTGTCATTTGACAATAAGGTGATTATATGTTTTTCTGTTTTATTTTTCAATTGAACTAAAAATAACTATGGTCTAGTTCACTATGTTTTACTATGAAAAATATATATGGTTAGTTGTGCTTCAGTTTTAAACAAAATATCTTGTTTCATGTTGGTTTAAATAATTTACCTCAGTATTTTATTGAAAACCTAATTCCTTGTCATTGAGAATTAATCCTGAAAAACTGAGACCGGCTTTCTAACACTAGCTCCGAGGTCACGTCCTCTAGTACACACACACTCTCCTCTCTCTCTCTCTCTCTCTCTCTCTCTCTCTCTCTCTCTCTCTCTCTCACATAGTTACGAACAATGGATGAGCCTCCCCCCAGATCAGACACCATTTTTGTTTCAAATGAAAAGGAGATGGTTTCCCCCTCGGGAAATCCAGCTTCAGCTTTGATCTTCGCTCACCTTCCAAGGAGCAGATCTTAACCCCGGCCATTGACAACGCTAGTTGTGACCAAACCAACAGTTTTGAGACTCCACTGAGTTTTGTTTCAAAACTTGTGTGAGAGATCTCTCACTCTAAAGAGGAGCTGAATAGCTGTGATTCTCCTTCGAACGAGCCCACACCAAGACGCTAGAATAATCAAACCACTTGAAGTCTTACTGGACAGTAAGTTGAACCTGACTGGAACTCTTTGCTGATCCGGGTGAGACCTACTCGACGCCTGACCTGACTTTGAAGTCTACTGAAGGTAAAGGCTGAATCATTTTATTAAAGCGCTGTGTCCAGCTGTGTCAAGTGAGAGATTTGTGCCCATTCCTGGCCCCACACATTGATAAGATAAAGATTTAATTACCCTTCCTTTAACCCTCTTTTCCTCTCTATTCCTTAATCTTTTCCCATATATCCTGCCAAACCCTTAAGAACAGTGCCTCAAACAATGGTTTATTCAAGAACTTAAGCTTAAGTTTGTTGTTCCTGATAAAGTTGTGAAAGTAATGATAATTAAACCGGATGCAAGTTAATTGTAGTTGATTTCAACTTTTGAGGGAGAGAGGTGGTGCGCATGAGCTGTACAGTGATGAGTCCAACCAGGAAGTTTTTTATGAATTTTGTAGGCCCTGTTGTAGAGCCTAACTATGGGTTCTAAGATTTAATTTGTTGTAAGAGACCAAACAGGTAAACAGTACGACATGGTTGAGAGTATAATGGCATGAAGATAGATATTTGAAACAGAAGATGTCAGATTGGATCTAATTTTTGAAATGCAGTATACAAAATCAGCAGAACCAACACACACACACACACACACACACACACACACACACACACACACACACAC
>NW_013953381.1:78143-86264 GCF_001266775.1 Austrofundulus limnaeus
CATGTTACATATATTACACACACACGTTACACACACGTTACATATATTACACACACACATTACACACGTTACACATACGTTACACATGTTACACACATGTTACATATATTACACACACACACACATTACACACTTATTACACGCACGTTACACATGTTACACACACGTTACACACGTTACATATGTTATACACACACACGTTACACACACATTACACATGTTACACACACATATTACCACCTCTGTCAGTGTGCCCCAGGGCAGCTGTGGCTACAGTGTAGTTTGCCATCATCAGTGTGTGAATGTGAGTGTGAATGGGTGAATGTCTGTTAGTGTAAAGCGCTTTGGGGGTCCGGAGGGACTTGAAAAGCGCTCTATAAGTTCAGTACCATTTACCATTTACCATAATATTTAAACTCAGTAGTTCAGTGATTACAATATTAATATGATTGTATTTTGATGTTTGCCCTTAAGTGTCAATAATTGCATTGGCAAGGTAAACCTTTTCTGTATACATACAATCCAATCCCTGGGATTGTCCTCTGACACATCTCCTATAGTCTCATGATGAGCACTGTGGGCTTTCTTGCGGGAGATCAGGGCTCAAATCCAGCAACAGCTACTTTAACAAAAATCTCTGCAAACTTCATATTGTCACACAATTACCTTAATTCTAAACACCTGCTGATGTGATAGGCACAAGCTGGTATAGAAAACATATTTAAACTTGGTCAAAGTTAATTCTGCAAGTCCAATGCTGCAGGCAAAGCCATGCTGCAATGACATGCTACGTGGCAATGCACACTTGTTTTTACGTCGTAAAAACCCCTGTCTACTATCGTGATTCGTTTCCCATCCAAGTCAACTCAACTTTGCCATGCTTCTCCTCCTGCATACTTTGTCCTTAGAGCTGCCATTGTAATTTATATCTGTAAAGCCCCTGTGCCAAATGATGGCTATGCCTTTTGGTGCCTGTAAAACTTATAGTTTTTGAAATATTAATGTTTCATAAATTATAATGACAGTCAATGGAGCGTTGTATTGGTCCAATACTGCCTCCTGCTACATCTACACAATATGGTACTGCACCATAGTTTCATAATATTTAAACTCAGTCGTTCAGTGATTACAATATTAATATGATTGCATTTTGATGTTTTACTGTAATACTGTCTTTATGTTGTCCTATTGCTGTAACATATTGCACTTAAGTGTCAATAATTGCATTGGCAAGGTAAACTTTTTCTGTATACATACAATCCAATCCCTGGAATTATCCTTTGCCACATCTTCTATAGTCTCATGATGTGCACTGTGGCCTTTCATGTGGGAGATCAGGGTTCAAATCCAGCTACTGCAACTTTAGCATAAATCTCTTCAAACTTCATATTGTCACACAATTACCTTAATTCTAAACACCTGCTGACATGACAGACACAAGCTGGTTTAGAAAACACATTTGAACTTGGTCAAAGTTCATTCTGAAAGTCCAGTGCTCCTGCCTACATTGTCCTACTGCTGCCATTGTAATTTCTAACTGTAAAGGTCCTTTGCCAAATGATTGCTATGCCGTTTTGCTGCCTGTAACACTTGCAGTTTTTGAAATATTAATGTATAAACTTTATTCCAAATTCATATAATGAGAGTCAATGGGGCCTTCTAATGGTCCAATACTGCCCCCAGCTGTACTCAACTTGGTACTGCACCATAGTTTTTTTTATATTTAATCTCAATAGTTCAGTGTTTACAATACTAATATGATTGTATTTTGATGTTTTACTATATCATTATCTTAATACTGCTTTATTGCTGTAATATTATGCAGTTTAATGTCAATAATTGTATTGGCAATGTGGACTCCTTCTTCACACATACAAACCAACCCCTGGCACCACACTCTGCCAAAGCTCCAACAGTCTAATGGTCTATGTCATGGTCTTTCGTGTGGGAGATTATCGTTCAAAACCTAGCTATTGCAACTTTAACAAAAAATCTATTCCAACTTTAAATTGTCACTCAATTAACTTAATGGAAAACACCTGCTGACGTGACAGGCTCAAGCTGGTTTAGAAATCTTCTTTGAACTTTGTCAAAGCTCATTCTGCAAGTCCAATGCTCCTGCATACTTTGTTCTACAGCTGCCATTGTAATTTCTATCTGTAAAGGTCCTGTGCCAAATGATTGCTATGCCTTTTGGTACCTGTACCACTTGTAGTTTTTGAAATATTAATGTTTAAAGTTTATTCCCAATTCATATAAAGTGAGTCAATGGGGCCTTATAATGGTCCAATACTGCCCCAAGCTGTACTCAAGTTGGTATTGCACCATAGTTTTTTATATTTAATCTCAATAGTTCAGTGTTTACAATACTCATATAGTATGATTGTATTTTGATGTTTTACTACAATATTGTCTTAATACTGCTCTATTGTTGTAATATTTTAAATTTTTGTGTCAATAATTGTATTGGCAATGTGGTCTCTTTCTGCACACATACAAATCAACCCCTGCCACCCCCTTCTGCCACAGCTCCGTTGGTCTAATGGTCTATGTCATGGACTTTCATGTGGGAGATCAGGGTTTAAAACACAGCTAACGCAACTTAAACAAAAAATCTATCTCTTCAAACTTCATATTGTCACACAATTACCTTAATTACAAACACCTGCTGACATGACAGGCACAAGCTGATATAGAAAACACATATGAACTTGGTCAAAAGTCCTTCAGCACATCTAATGCTGCATGCAAAGCCATGCTACATGGCCTTACACACATGTTTTTATATCGTAAAAACTCATGTCTAGTCAGTGTGCATTGCCAATGCAATGCACACTGACTAGACATGACTGACTAGACATGACTAGACATGAGTTTGTAGTAATGTTTGTAGTAATGTTTTCCTGTTTCTCTTTATTATTATCAGTGTGCAACACACTATTGTGATTTGTTTCCCATCCAAGTCATCTCAACTTTGCCATGCTTCTCCTCCTGCATACTTTGTCCTAGAGCTGCCATTGTAATTTATATCTGTAAAGCCCCTGTGCCAAATGATGGCTATGCCTTTTGGTGCCTGTAAAACTTGTAGTTTTTGAAATATTAATGTTTCATAAATTATAATAGCAGTCAATGGAGCCTTGTTTTGGTCCAATACTGCCCCCTGCTACATCTACACAATATGGTACTGCACCATAGTTTCATAATATGGGATTATATATGGGAGTAAATGGGGCCTTGTAATATTACAATACTTCCCACAGCTGTATTTAACTTGGAACTGCACCATAGTTTTTTTTATATTTTACCTCAATGGTTCAGTATTTACACTACTAATATGATTGTACTTTCATGTTTTACTATAAATTTGTCTTAATACTGCTCTATTGTTGTCATATTATGCAGTTTAGTGTCAATAATTGTATTGGCAATGTGGCCTCTTTCTGCACACATACAAACCAACCCCTGGCATCACACTTTGCCAGAGCTCTAATGGTCTAATGGTCTATACTAAGGACTTTCATGTGGGAGATCAGAGTTCAATCTCAGCTATAAACAAACTTTTTTTAAACCACATATTTTCAGATTATATTGCCACACCATTACACTCAATGGTTCAGTGTTTACAATAATAATATGATTTTATTCTCATGCTTTACTACAATATTTTCTTAATACTACTCGATTGTTGTAATATTATGCAGTTTAGTGTCAATATCTGTATTGGCAATGTGGCCTCTTTCTGCACACATACAAACCAATCTCTGCCATCACCTTCTGCCACAGCTCCATTGGTCTAATGGTCTATGTCATGGACTTTAATGTGGGACATCAAGGTTCAAAACCCAGCTAATGCAACTTTAACGAAAAACCTCTGAGTTACTCCTCATGCATACGTTGTCCTACAGCTGCCATTGTAATTTATATCTGTAAAAGTCCTGTGCCAAATGATTGCTATGCCTTTTGGTGCCTGTACAACTTGAAGTTTTTAAAATATTAATGTTTGAACTTTATTCCAAAATTCATTTAATGGGAGTCAACGGGGCCTTGTAATGGTCCAATACTGCCCCATGCTGGACTCAACTCAATTGTTCAGTGTTTACAATACTAATATGATTGTATTTTGATGTTTTACTATAATATTGTCTTAATACTGCTCTATTGTTGTAATATTATGAATTTTTGTGTCAATAATTGTATTGGCAATGTGGACTCTTTCTGCACACATACAAACCAACCCCTGCCACCAGCTTCTGCCACAGCTCCATTGGTCTAATGGTCTATGTCATGGACTTTCATGTGAGAGATCAGGGTTCAGAACCCAGCTAATGCAACTTCAACAAAAAATCTATCTCTTCAAACTTCATATTGTCACACAATTACCTTYARTACAAACACCTGCTGACGTGACAGGCACAAGCTGGTATAGCAAACACATTTGAACTTGGTCAAAGTTCATTCTGCAAATCCAATGCTGCAGGCAAAGCCATGCTGCAATAACATGCTACATGGCAATTTACACTTGTTTTTACATCGTAAAAACCCATGCCTAGTTCCAGTTAGTATTCTCAGTCTCAGCATAAGCTTAATAAACTAAGGGATAATGTACTGATAAGCTTGGTTCTCTGATAAATATACTATATAATTTAATACATTTAAGCCATTTATAATCTATAACGTCATGACTGTTATTAATTGGCTTTTCATTATAACAAACTGGAAGGAGAAACTGTGGAGAGTCTGGAGTTTTTCATCGACGAGTGTTTTGAAAAAATAGTCATGGGCAAACCGAAACATACCTCCGGCAGCACAGCTAGCATGTCAGTTAGCACGCCAACATCAAAGAGAAATCGCTCGGCAAGCTCCGACGATATTTCAAATATTTCTCCAGAAATGACAGGCTTTAAGGACATACTGGAGTCTATCGATCAAAAGCTAAGCAGTTTAGATAGCCGGCTAGCTTTAGAGGAGATGCTGCACAAGGAATTCCAGGCTCTGAAGGTATCACTGGAGTTTAGTCAGGAGCAAGTGAGAACACCGAGTTGAAAGGAAAATGGTCTAAACTCACTGAGGGGATGTTACAGCTGTCTGGAGATAATAAAATAAGGAATGAAGGAAACCATCTTAGACATCCAGGCCGGAAGCATGAGGGACTACCTCATATTCTCCGGCATCCCCGAGAAAGCTAATGAGGACCCAGAGGCTACAGTCCGGAGCTTCATTCAGAACCGGCTGAAACTCTCCAGTGAGATGGTAAACAACATCACCTTCGACCGTGTACTTCAGATGGGAGGTAAGAGACACGACAGCAAATGACCACGGGCTATTGTTGCAAAATTTGAGCATTTCAAACAGAAAGAACAGGTTATTAGCTTTGGGAGGGAGCTACATGGTACTAGCTTCAGTGTTAACCATCCGTTCCCTAAAGTATATCTCGATCGCCATCGTGTTTTGTTTCCCATCAGAAAAAAGCATTTAGCTGAAGGCTGCAGAGCTACAATAGCAATAGATAAACTGTATATTAATGGCCAGTTGTTTAGAGACCCTGAGATCACTCCTTGGCTGTATTAGATCTAAACGTCAAGCTTAGTGAAACTCAGATTTATTATCATTATTATTATTATTAATATTATTACTACATTTAATCACCAGGTATAATGTTAAGTAAGCACAGTTGGTCAGTGGGTACACATTTGGTGAGCACAGTGGCTACTTTTTGTGTTGGTGGTGGGGGGTGTTCTTTTTTCTGTTCTTTTTTTGTTCTATTCCTTTCTCTGTTTTTTTCATCTCTTCACTATCACATTATTATTTTTCTCTTATTTCTTTATTTCTAACACAACAATTACTTGTACACAAACGCAAAAACCCACACGTGCTTATATTCCATACATCCAAATACTTAATAATAAAAATATGCTTCATTTAACTTCAAACATCACATACATTTTTTATATATCTTACCTGCTACATAGGTATTCTCAAAATCTTGACTAATCATCACTCACTGTCAATGACTGTCCCTGAGTGTCCCTACTGTTATTATAATGGGCGTGGTTTAATTTTATTCTCACGAATACTGCGATGGGTTGTTTAAGGTTTGTCACATGGAAAATAAACGGAGCCGGTACCCAACAGAAAAGATATAGAGTTTTTAACCAGCTTAAAAGATTAAAGGCAGATGTTGTATTACTACAAGGAATTCATAAATTAAATTCAACTGTGGATGATCTTAAATCTCCTTACATAAAAATATCAACTTCACAGTGTTAGATACAGTTATTGACCCGCGAAGGGTAGATATATAATATTAAAAATTTCTCTCTTTAGCCAAAAATACTGTATTGCAAGCATATATGATCCAAATGTGGATGCTACCTCATTTTTTCATGATTTCTTTTCTGTTCTATCTAATCACCTGGATTGTTCACTGCTTCTTGGAGGCGATTTCAACTTTGGTCTAAATAATGACATTGACAGGATGAATACGGCTGGAGCTCAGCGCAGTTGGCAATCCACAAACATAGTGATGAGTGATAGTGATATGAGCGATTATGGACTTTGCGATGCATGGCAAGCTCTTCACCCTGACAACAAAGAATATACGTTCTTCTCACATGTTCATCACTCTTATTCTTGCCTGGACTATTTTTTAGTCAGCAGTTCATTGCTGACCAATATTTTAGACAGTGAGATACACCCTATTGCTCTCAGTGATCATGCACCAGTGTCTTTAACCTTAGTTAATAAAAAAGAAATAAAAACAAACATAAATTGGAGATTTAATACATCATTGCTCAATGATGAGCAGTTTTTAAAATATTTTAAAGAGGAATGGACATCATATCTACAGTAGAGTATAATGACTTACTAGGAACATCAGCATCTACTCTCTGGGAGACAGGGAAAACAGTTATGAGAGGCAAGATAATATACTTAACAAATAAAAAGAAATTGAACGTATTCACGAACTAGAGGAAGCCATCAAATTGTTAGGAACTTTGCAAGGCGAAGAAATATATCAAAGAATGTGGAAGGCAAAATTAGAGTTAAATGAATACATAGACAAAAAAAACAAATTCTTGATACAACGAATTCGATTAGAAAATTTTAAACATAGTAATAAATCAGGAAGTTTTTTAGCTAACCAGCTTAAAATAAATAAAGACAAAACAACTACTGTATATCTGGTATTAAAAACATAAGTGGGAATATAGTTTACGATCAGGGAGAAGTAAATAATGTTTTCAGAGACTTCTACCGAGTTTTATACACTCCGCGGATAAAACCTTCAGATAAGGATATTGAACAATTTTTGGAAAAAGTGTAAATTCCAAAATTATCCAGTAACCAGTCTTTAGAACTAGACTCTCCAATAACATCAGCTGAATTATGTGAAGCTGTTAAAAACACGTCGAACAAGAAAGCTCCAGGTCCGGACGGGTTCCCAGCAGAATTTTATAAAGAATTCTAGAATATTCTGGGACCAGTATTTTTCAGAATGCTTCAGGAATCAGAGGAAAATGGCAGGCTTTCATTACATATGAATTCGGCCAACATAAGTCTRCTATTAAAACCAGGTAAAGACCCAGTACTACCTACAAGTTGTCGTCCCATTTCCCTTATTAATGTTGATGTTAAAATAATTTTTAAAGCTCTCTCTAAAAGATTAGAGAAGATAATTCTTTTCTTAATTCATCCTGACCAAACAGTTTCATAAAAGGAAGGCACTCGACTACAAACCCACGTAGATTATATAACTTAATAGACTGTTCATACAGTAAAAATATTGAAATGACTATTTTGTCTCTAGATGTAGAAAAAGCATTTGATAGAGTAAATTGGAAATTTTTATTTGCAACCCTGCATAAATTTGGGTTTGGAACCCATTTTATTAACTGATTGAAAATATTATATAGTTCACCAACAACCCGCGTCAGGACAAACAAAACTCCTCGTATTAGCCTAAAATCATTACAGAAAACTAAAGATACCGGAGGGCTAGAGCTTCCAAACATTTATCACTACTTTCTAGCTAATAGGCTACAATACATTTCAAAGTGGTTAAAACCTAATCAACTAGATGAGACTTGGCTGGACATAGAACAAACTATGAGATAATATTAG
>NW_013953381.1:87169-89382 GCF_001266775.1 Austrofundulus limnaeus
TATCTGATGATCGACTCTTTTAAATGAAACCACAGAGCGTTGACAGAGAGGAGAAGGTAGAAATGACTCAGCACAACTACAGTTAGGAAATATTAAATATCTGGGTATTAATATTTCTTCTAGATTGGAAGATTTAATAAAGTTAAACCACATTACTCTTTAAAAAAATTGAAGAAGATCTTACTAGGTGGAGTTCTCTACCCATATCCCTCATGGGAAGAGTTGCCTCTATTAAAATGATGGTTCTACTGAGAATAAATTATTTATTCTCAATGATACCAAATAAAACTTCACCTGACTGGTTTAAATCACTGGACTCCTTCATTTCTAAATTCCTGTGGATAAACAAAACTCGTATTAGCCAAAATCATTACAGAAAACTAAAGATACCGGAGGGCTAGAGCTTCCAAACTTTTATCACTACTTTCTAGCTAATAGGCTACAATACATTTCAAAGTGGTTAAAACCTAATCAACTAGATGAGACTTGGCTGGACATAGAACAACCTTTATGCGATAATATAAGGATTTCGGATCTTCATTTATAAGCGCAAACAAGCAAGATGGCGCCTTTGTATGGCTTTGCCTGCTTTACCCCCTTGTGCATATCTTCTGTGCTTTTATTTCTGTATTATTATTAGCTTTTATTAGTCTGGATAAAAACTTTGTCATTTCTACTGCCCGTGTTTATGATCGGGATGCGCTGATGGCGATCAAAGAGTCGTTGGTGAAGTGTTGTGACAGCTGGAGCAGCTTCAGAGGGAGTCTTCCACCTCCGTTTGTTTGCTGCTCACCTGAGTGTCTCCTACAAAGTTCCAGATGCAAAAAGCGAAAAAGGGGATCCAGAGCTGGCGTCCAGGTGCATTTAAGACTGTACCGTAGACCAGCTGGGAAGTGGGGAGTTTCTCGCTGTCTTCGGCGTCTACCTGCGTCATCCAGCTGGGAGAGTGACACCTCACCTGAAGCCTGGCCAGCGCGGACCACCGCCTGCCCGTTAACCACCATAAATCGGCTAACTTGCAATGATGGATGTCGTCATATTATTCACCAGAGATCTACTCGCCAAAATCATCCATCTGATGTGTGCTGTTTAACCTGCGTGCCGTTATCAGCTGATGTGAGAGCTGCGGAGCTGTCATCGCTGCGCATGGGCCTCCTCAACGCGCGCTCCATCAACAACAAGTCTTTTGCSTTGAATGAACTTGTTATGAAGGAGTCCCTGGACTTTCTGTTTTTAACTGAAACATGGCAGGAAAGACTGGAGTATATTTATCTGCGGGAACTCTGTCCAGGTAACTTTTCTGTCCTCGCAACACCTCGGGAAGCGTGCAGATTAGCGGCCGTGTTTAAAGATCGTTACTCCTGCAGACTTGTTAATTCAGCCTCATTCTCTGCATTTGAGCTTCAAAAAATCAAAGTTGGCTCTTTGAATACTTTTTACTGTATCCTCCAGGTGCAGCCAGTGTTTTTTTATCTGAATTTACTGAGCTTCTGTCTTCCATTATTAAGCTGGAGAATGTTTTAATATTAGTTGATTTTAATCTACATGATGATGTTTCCTGTAAGGCAGCTGCTGATTTGATCTCCATCATGGACTCATTTCATTTTGCTCAGCATGTGTGTGTGCCTACTCATAAAAAAGGCCATACATTGGACCTTGTTTTCTCCCTAGGCCTTAATATAGAGGATGTTTATGTGGAGGATGTATTTTTAAGTGATCGTAATTGTATATATTTAATGTATCTTTTATTCCTGGTCCAGCTCCTCCTAGACTTATGATCCAAAGGCGGATCATAAATGAGCACACTCCTGAAGTCTTTACTTCCCTTTTTGATTCGGCCTCTTTAGATTATAACATCATGTGGGCTCATATGTTTCACGTTTTAATGCTCATTTTATAAATATTTTAGACACTATAGCACCTGTAAAATAGAGCACTGTGCAGCGCACAAACTGTCCTTGGGTTAATAAGGAAATCCTTAGCTTGAGGAGAGTTTGCCGTAAGATTGAGCGTCTTTGGAAAAGAACCAAGCTGGAGGTTCACATGCTCTAACTTAAAGAACTGATCAATGGTCTCATTAATAAAGGATTGCATGGAAACCATACTAAAAGTGAACGTACGGCCAAAAGGCAGAAATGGCGTACGCCAAAAAAAAATTTCAGATTTATAAAACCATGCATACGCATGTTTCTGCGCATCTTTCCTTTATAAAT
>NW_013953381.1:91983-93704 GCF_001266775.1 Austrofundulus limnaeus
TGTGTGTGTGTGTGTGTGTGTGTGTGTGTGTAGGGTCATGGGCATGGCTTATCTGTAGTGGGGGCTGGCCGGACGGCCTGGTGCGGCCTGGGCCAGGCCTCGGCCGTCTGCTCCTCTTCTCTCCACCCCAGAATGATAGGGTCTACCTCCAGTGGGATGTGCAGTTGCCTGCCAGCGTGCTCGGGGTTCCCTGGGTCTGGGGCTGGGCGCTGGGGTGGGTGCCAGCCTGGCCTGGTGACTGCCTGCTGGAGCTCGGGGCCACTGGCCCTGTCGAGCTGTGGCCTGGAGGGGGTGCGTCCTGGGGGCCCAGACCTCTGTGCCCTTTCCTGGATCTACTCTGGTATGGCGGGTGCCGGTGGGGCCCATGAGTTTGTCGCTGCTGGCCCCGGGGCTGTGCGTGTGGTCGCTGGGGGGAGTCTCCCAGTTCTCCCCTATGGTCTGATCTGGGGGTTGGGTGGGCGGATCTTCCCGTACGGGTGCCGCTTGGGGCCCTGCGCTCGGGATCCCTCTCGGGCCCTTGGGCTCTGGTCTTCCCTATGTCTGCCTCGTGTCTTGGGGGTTTGGTCTCCGGCCCTCCACAGTCCCTATTAAATATTCCATTGGAGAAATCTTGTATATACACGCATGTTCACAACCGCTCACAAACAGGTGTTCTGATCCGGGGGGTTCAGACTGGTCACTGAGTGTGTATATACCCTGTATGTCTGTGTGTGTATACTGACAATATTTATGAATGTAGGCATGTATGTATGTGTATCTTTATATATGTATGGGTATGTGTATATATTTATATATGCCCTCCATGTATTTATCCATTTATTTTTCAGGTGAGCAGACAGATGTTGCGTGTGTGGTCCTGTGATTTGTTGGTATATATTTAATATACTTCTAATCGCTATTTCAGTCTTTCTTTCTTTCTAATTACTTCTCTCTCCGTTTTTCTCTCTGTCTCTATTTCCTCTTCACTTAAAAAAAAGTTTTCAATTTTTGTAAAAAATCTAATAGCCTATATGTCACGGTCATTAATGACGTATTTCCGGTAAAATTCTTGCCACGCTCCTCCCTTCCACTCCCTGCTTACTGCCTGTTTTTACCATTGGCTGCTAGTACTAGTCCGTGAAAAAGCCACAGAAGTTGAAGCATCTGTGAGCCACTGGTATAAAATGTGAGTTCTATTGTGTGCCGTTGTGTCCACTAAGCAGCAGATACAATCGAGTAGTTAGTTTTTCTCCATTTTCATCTTGATGAGGAGGTGACAGCAGTGGATCATAGCTTTACAGGCTAAACTTATCTTTAAAAGCTCACACTTGCATTTTTAATCGGCATTTCTAACTTGAGGATATTCAAGAGCCTTCATCAGAAATGAGAAGACAGAGGTTACAAAAGGGAAATGTACATGTATCCCTTTACTGCCAAGATGAGAGAGGAAAGACCACATCCACACGACAGCTAGCAGGAAGCTAACACAGCAGCCGGTACAAAGGTAGGTTTGCGCGCGCGCGTTTGTGCTATATGAAATGTTTTTATGCAACTTTGTCATGAGTTTTATGCAAAAGTAAAAACTTGTTAGAGTGTATATTACAGCGTAGACTAAAGCCGAGTGACGAGCCCCCCCACCTCCCTCCGAGCACCGAGAGCAGCAGAACCTCTGCCTGATAATCATTACGTTTTCAGTTCACTAACGTCGGGGAAAACAATCCAAACCATACAAGTAGCCCATC
>NW_013953381.1:94549-99310 GCF_001266775.1 Austrofundulus limnaeus
GCAGGTGGTCTCAGATGCGGGTCTGAAATAAGCATTTTAAAATGTTTTTTAAATAAGTCTGGCACTTTGGAGAAAATCCTGGACTTGATCATGTATCCCCTCTGGCCTGGGAACGTCTCGGTGTCCCCCAGGACGAGCTGGAAGGTGTAGCAGCGGAGAGCGGGGTCTTTCTCCTGCTGCTACTACAACAACACAGTTATTTTTTTAAAGAACTTACTGCTTTGTGAAGGTATTTAATTCGTTTTCCTATAATGATGAGCTTGTGCCATGCTGGGTCAAAACTTTCCATTGATATTCTTCTTTTACAAAATGGTAGATTCTTTAAGAACAGACATTCTCAGCAAGAAAAAAAGTAAAGTACAAAGAAAAAATTATTTAGGTTGTATCAAATTAGCTTCTGAAATATTTTGCTAACATTGTGTTAACATTGTGATTTAGAAATGCAGCAGTTTTGGGTGGGAGTCAGAAAAAATGTGATGTAAGTGAAACCTAAAAATACAAACTTAAAAGAATCAGAACAAAACTTCTAACAAATATTATTATTAAAGCTGTGGATCTATTTGTTCACATTCAGGCCAAATTTAAAAAGTCTTCATTATCTGTGTTCCTCAGTAGAGATCAGTCCAGTCTGCATGCCATCATTATTTCTCATTTATCTACATTTTCCTAATTATGGTCAATCATTATTCAGCGGAAGACTAACATTCAACTGAAACTTCACTTTGTGTAATCAGAAGTCAAACTCCTGGGGCTTCCAAAATGTAAGCACAGCTCTGAGTATTTTGGAACACCATTAGAATCAAAGTCTTTTGATGCTTTTTTAAAATTCCTGGAGTTTTGACTTTGTTTTTGCCAAACAAAAACCACGAAGGTATGATCTTTTCCTTACAAAAATACTAATTTGTCATCCACATATTTTTAGCAGTTAAAAAAGCAATTAAACAGTTCTGTCAGCCTCAGAGTCCAGAAAGAATACGTTAATTTTCTTAGAAAGCAAAAGTGACAGCTTTATTGAACTTTTATAGTAATGACTATCAGAAACCAGGAAAGTGATAGATAATTAGTCCATAACATAGTCAAATGTGAGCAGTCAGGAGTTAGACACAGGAGGCAGTTATAAAAAGTTAAGTGATTTTATTTACAGTGAAGAGATGATTCTCATTGGTAAAGATCTGGAATAGATAAGTTAATATGTTAATGACTTTTCTTGGAGTGGATAAATGTTGTTCATAGAATGACTTCTTGTTTCTTTCGTAGAGTCAAGGATGTGGAGTAAAGGGTGAGGATCCAGGAGTCCTGGAGCCTCATGTATCAACGGTGCGTATGCACAAAACCTTGCGTACGTCATTATCCACGCAAAACTCCAGATGTATCAAAACTCAACTGAACGTGGAAAAGTGCGCAGCCCCACGCCAACTCCAGGGCTGGCGTACGCACGTTTCTGTGGTTTTGGTTCCATTGGCGACACTTAGAGGTGATTCTGAGAAACTGTTCATGATGTGAAAATGATTATTGTTCACAGCAGACACACATGATTAACAATTATTACATCCACATGGACGCAGTTAAATAAAGGAAGCGCAAAGTTGTGCCAAAAATACATTTAACAGGAATGGATTCAGCCTTACTGGAGGATATAATAAATAGTGTAACACGCAGAGCTTTTATTTATAAAAAGATAGCAATTTCTGATGACGGCTCATCAGCCGTTTTGAGGAATAATAATTTTTAGTTTGGCACTGCTGCGCTCTGGGAGCATGACACAGCGAGCTGTGTGCACCACACGTGCTTGTGCAGCAGCAGCAATTGAACTGGGGTTCCACAGGAGCTTTCCAGAGGGAGCTGGCAGACCCATCAGGACCGTGTCAGTCCAATCCACCCAAAGCAGAGTCATGACCAATGGAATCYTKTCATCCATATGATTCTAAAGGCTGAGTTATGGTCGCGCTCTGGAGCGTGCGCACCCTCGCCAGCAGTGGAGGTGTTTCATACTTGGAGTTTACGTTGTTGTAGATTTCTCCAAAATGACGCGTAGAAGTACACTTTACAACTTGTGAAAATGCTGTAAGTAGGAGAGCAAAAGCTTGACAGACAAACAGACTGCACACAAAGGCTGCGGTGTGCGCAGCGTTTGTGTGGACTCTCCAACATCACGTCATGTGAACTCTACTGAGATGTAGAGACTCATTTCTTAATATCAGCCATGAAATAAACTAAGATCTATGTTTTATCAAACATTTAAGTTCCTCTGTGTTTACAGTAATTATGGCAATAAATTTGTGCGCAAAGTTAATATTTTCAGACTCAGAATGGATGGATGAGCCGGTTGTGCAACACAGCAGCGTGCGCGGACACACACACACCAACACACAATTGCTCATTCTTTGCGTGATAAACATATTTTATTCCTATTTTTACTTAGGATTTTTTTCTCACTCACATTATATTTAATTCATTATTTTTATGACATTAGAAATCATTTCTGATCACGCAGGGATCAAACAAACGTGTCCTTCAACATATGTTAATGAAGGCGTGTCAGGGGATGTGTCTTACCTGCGCTCAGTTCCACGTTAATTGTGATGTACAAAAGCAATGTGCGTGGATTCCAGCGTACGCACAGTTTGATACATCTGGATTTTTTTTGTGCGTACACCGTTTTCTGGATTTGACCGTACGCCATGTTTCAGTAAGAAATCCATGCAAGTCTTTGTACATGAGGCCCCAGGTGAACGTGCCCAAGGTGAGTATGTACACAGGTAAATTTCCACAGGTGATTATTTACAGGTGAGTCCCAAGTCTTGTTGGTCAGGCAGGCAGGTATGCAGGCAGACAGAATGACGGACAGACAGACAGACAGAAAAAGAGCAGGGATATCCCCAAGGAAGCAAAACAAACCAAGGTTATGTTTCAGCGAAGGTCTGATTAGAAGAGTATCTGCAGCTGCTGCCAAATAACTGCTTAGAACCAATCAGGAGGTGAGCAGGCTGTTTCCAACACTACATTCCCCCTCAAGAATCGCCTCCAGAGAAGATTCTGGAAATCACAACTGAGTATCCTACTCTAAAGAAGCTCATCATTCATACAGGAAGTGATGAAGTTATGAACCGACAGTCAGGAATCCTGAAGAAGGATTTTATTCAGTTACTGAATGCAGTTAAAAATCTCAACATGGATGTGTTAATCAGTGGACCAATTCCTACAGCCCGAGGAGGAGCTGAGAAGTTTAGTAGACTTTTTGCTCTTAATGGATTTTTGGAAAAGTCCTGTGTGTGTCCTGACCACTCTGTGAGATTTGTGGACAACTTTGACCTCTTTTGGGAGAGACGACTTCTGTTCAAGTCTGATGGAATGACTCTGAATCAAAGTGGAGCACAATTTCTGGTTTCAAACATGAAGTATTTCCTGAACCAAGTTCTGGCTGGAAACAAACAACAGGAGAAATCACAACAGCTGATGTCTGAAGGACAGCTGGAGTGAACAGAGACACAGATGGAAAACAATGTGCAAGTTACTGATTAGAAGACTGCTGCAGAATCAGAACCAGAGAGGGAGGAGTTACTTCAAGCTGCAGAACTGGAAGAACATCTGGATTCATCAACATTGCAACCAGAGAAACCCAAACCATCAACTAAGAAGGAGAAGGTGCACAAACCCAGGCAAAAAAAGATCATCATCACTTCTTAAATAAAAGCAGAATATGACATTTGTGATGGAGTCAGAACACAAGATCAAAAATAAACAATACACGCTTATAAGGCTTTAGTTCTCAACTCTTGGTAGTATTATTGCCATCTAGCATATTTGTAAAGCTTAAAATACATACGTTCACCCAAGAAAATGAAGTACTGGTATGGATACGACATTAAGGACCCTGTGGAACAAGCGGAGTATTGTTTGGAGTTACACACAAAGTTACAACATTGTTTGACATGGTGTAAAGAAAATGGGACAGAAAAACATTTTCAAGGGTGGAAAGAGAGAATTATGAGCAAATACCCTGATGATGAATATTTTTATGTCTGGGAGGAATAAAAACTGAATTACTGGGGTTGGGATTTTAGAAAAGTACATATACTTAGGTTTGTGTTGACATAATTTTTTAATACATTAAAGAGTTGTTGTTTTTGTTTTATTGATAATTTAATTGATTATTTAATGATCAGATGGGGGAGTGTGATGGAACCAATAATTTTAGGATTAAGCCAGTAATTCATGACATACTTTAATGACCTAGGTTTTCATGGCATGCTGTTCATCAGCAGATAGAATGATTAAAGTCAGAACAACTGGCTTCTTCTTTAGATTGTTCTTTTTATGTACAGTGCCCTGAGACAACGTATGTTGTGACTTGGCGCTATATAAATAAACCGAATTGAATTGAATTGAACAAGATTTGCTAACAACAATCATTCTTAGATATCACTTGTGTTTATCTTTGTGTTTTCCTTTGACCCAGCATTTCCTTAGGATGAAATCTTGCTTTAATAAGATGGCATAATGTTTTTTCTTAAACAATATATTGTACTGTATATGAGGCCTCAACTGCCTCAGAAGCAGATGGCTTTATGTTGTTCTCTGTGTTCCTGATGTTGCAAATAAAACTCAGCTGATCATTCCATGGAGTACCTTCATTCTTGGACCACATATTTCTCTCTTTGTTAAATAAATATTTCCATAACACTAACTAACTAGCTAACTAGCTAACTAACTAACTAACTAACTAACTAACTAACTAACTAACTAACTAACTAACTAACT
>NW_013953381.1:99984-101233 GCF_001266775.1 Austrofundulus limnaeus
AAAAAAAAAAAAAAAAAAAAAAAAAAAAAAAAAAAAAAAAAAGTGGGGGGGTGGGGTAAAAAAGCACCTCACAAAATGACGGGGCAATAAAAACTGTGCTTCACATTAAGAGAATGTCACGCTTTGCCACCATTTGGACAATGAAGTTAGGCAGATCTGAGAGTGGCGTAATATTCCTTTAAGCTGTCATTTTAACTTCAGCCTATCATCAGTCGTGGCCCTAGCGTGCAAGGGGGTACTGATGATCCAACGAGGGGTGCACAGTTGATTAACTGTGCCTCATCCAAGCATTGCTTTCTCTATTTCTGTCAGACCTAATGGCATTAGATCAGTAATTATAAGATTATTCACAGTTCACACGGCCTCACTGTTAACTTTTGAGATATGAGACTATTATCTTCTTCTAATCTCTTTTTCTCTGAATTACAGAGCAGATTCATATCGCCAATTTGATGGCTCGTATGTCGTGCCCATCCTCTACAGTACCTGGCACGCTGCAATGCGTCTACTCAGATTCTCAGCTTTTGATCACAAATGACTTCCTCGTTGAAGAGCAGCTTTGAAAGAACCTCTAATGGAAGTTCCTACCTACAGAAAAAACTGTTTGATCAGGCTTTTGGCTTCCTGCTGAACATTTACACCAGCACTGACTGTGCATGAAATAATAGTGACAGTAGCTTTTCGGTTATTCTGCTGTTGCTGTAAATACAATTTGTGCAGATGCAAACATTAAATTCTGTGATCATTATAAATCCAAATGAAGCTCTATAAAAAGTAATATTTTTTCATTTTTACTCCTGTCTGTTTACATGTGTAGTTTGAAGGGAATGCAGCAGCCTGTTTAACACAGTAATTCCTATATAAACTAAAACTACAAAGCAGTTATGACCGGGGTCCAAGCCCATTTATGCATGTCAACACTGGCTCATGTTTCCAGCATCCTGTCAACCTTGTGTAACACAGAATTGTAGCATGATGGGGAGTTTATATAAAGTCTGTTTGAGGGCCAATTTGCTACAGCATCTATTGAGCTCCTTCTCCATGGGTTTACCCAAATGGGTCTCCATTTTTGGTCCCAATGCACTTTTGGATCTACCTCAGTAGTGGTTCCAGGAAGGTCAATCTGAGTATTGACTTTACAGTGGAGAAGGGGCTTTTGTGAACATTGGTCCCAAATAAGAGAGTTTTGTGAACATGGGTTCCATGTAGGGCATAGACAAGTATAGGTGTGTGTGTGTGTGTGTGTGGG
>NW_013953381.1:102326-104754 GCF_001266775.1 Austrofundulus limnaeus
TATATATAGTGTGTGTGTGTGTGTGAAAATTGGACAGGCTTGACCTGGGACACATGGAATGTAGGGTGAATCTTCACGGATGGGGGACGTTTTAACCTGACGGCCACCGGGTTTACCACCTTGGAAATGGGGAATGGGCCGATGAAACGTGGTGCCAGTTTTCTGCAGTCTACATGCAGAGGTAGGTCCTTAGTGGACAGCCAAACCTTCTGTCCTTCTTGGTAGTGAGGAGCAGTAACCCTGTATCGATTGGCTGTCCACTTGTAGACTGCTGATGACTTGAGGAGCTGAGTCCTAGCCTTTCTCCAGACTCTTTGGCACCGTTGTGTGGCTTGAAAGGAAGACGGAACCATGGCAGCCTGATCCTGGGTGGTAAACACTGGTGGCTGGTATCCATACATGATGTAGAAGGGAGACAGACCAGTGGCACTGGAGGGAATGGAGTTCATGGCGTGCTCGACAATGGGTAGACATTCAGCCCATTAAGTACCATCATTGCCACAGAGGATGCGCAGATGGGTCTCCACCTCCTGGTTAGCACGCTCCGTCAGGCCGTCAGTTTGGGGGTGATAACCTGAGGAGAGACTCAGTTCAATGTCCATGGTTTTGCAGAACTCAGCCCAGAATTTAGAGATGAACTGTGGACCTCTATCAGACACTATATTTTTAGGAACACCATGAAGTCGAAACACCTCTTTTATCAGGATAGTACTCAGTTCCTTGGATGAGGGTAATTTCTCTAGAGCGACAAGGTGAACCATCTTAGAAAAACGGTCAATGATTGTTAGAATGACCTACTTACCCCCAGACTGCGGTAGACCAGTAACAAAGTCCATGGCGATGTGGGACCATGGATGTGATGGAATTGGGCGCAGCCTCAGGAGACCCGCTGGTGGTCGACAAGAGGGTTTGGCCAGGGAACATTGGGTACAGGACCCAACAAACTCACTAATGTCCTTCTGCAAGGAACCCCACCAGAACTGTGACTTAACTATCTCAATTGTTCTTCTGATACCCGGATGGCAAAACAGGGGTGATGCATGGCAGAAAGTGAGTACCTTGGGTACCAGGTGTACTGGTATGTAGAGTAGGCCATCCAGGCATTCACTGGGAGATGGGTGGTTCTGGTGGACCTCCCTGACCTCCCTCTAGACCTGGGTAATAGCAAGGCGTGCCTTATCCGGGAGGATGAACTCATCCATACCATTGGTCTGTTCTTTCTCGTAGATACGTGAGAGTGACTCCGGCTTGATATTCTTGGTCCTGGGTCTAAATGACAAAGAAAAATTAAAGCGACCAAAAAAACAGTGCCCACCTGGCTTGTCGTGGATTGAGCCTCTTAGCTGATCGGAGATATTCCAGGTTTTTGTGGTCTGTTAGAATGACAAAAGGATGATTGGCCCCTCCAACCAATGATGCCACTCTTCCAAAGCCATCTTGATGGACAGTTCACGATCTCCTATGTCGCAGGAGACAGTCTGACCGTTCAGCTGGGGAGAGGGACTTTGAAAAGAAAGCACATGGGTGAACTCTATCATTTGCTCATTGGCTGAGAACTGCCCCCAACCCAGTATCAGAAGCATCAACTTCAACAATAAATTGTTTACTGGTATCAGGAAATCTTAAAATGGGGGCAGTAGTAAACATGGACTTCAGTTTGGAAAAGGCAAGGTTAGCATCATCATTCCATTTAAATGTATTCTTGACAGATGTGAGTGCATGTAGAGGAGAAGCCACAGAACTGTAATTACGAATAAATTTTCTGTAGAAATTTGCAAATCCAAGGAAACGTTGCAATTGTTTACGATTCTGAGGGACGGGCCAGTTCAGAACTGCAAATACCTTGGAAGGATCCATTGAGATCTGGTCAGGTGTGATGTTAAAACCCAAGAACATGGTGCTGGTGGTGTGAAACTCACACTTCTCCCCTTAACAAAAAGATTATTCTGAATTAGACTAAGTAGAACGGCGTGGATGTGTTGTACATGAGACTCTAAATCCTTAGAAAAGATCAAAATGTTGTCAAGGTACACAAAAACATTAATATTAATAAAATCTCTGAGCACGTCATTGACCAAGGCCTGAAAAACTGCAGGAGCATTTGTTAGACCAAACAGCATTACAAGATACTCATAATGTCCAGATGGTGTGTTGAAGGCTGTTTTCCATTCGTCTCCCTCGTGGATCCTCACCAAATGGTAGTCGTTGCGGAGATCCAATTTGGTGAAGATCTTAGTTCCCTGTATGAGGTCAAAAGCAGAAGTCATTAGTGGAAGAGGGTACTTATTCTTTACCGTGATTTCGTTGAGACCTCTATAATCAATACATGGTCTAGAGGACCCATCCTTCTTTCCAACAAAAAAAGAATCCTGCCCCTGCAGGAGAAGAGGATGGACAGATGATACCATTCTTTTTTTTTTTTTTTTTT
>NW_013953381.1:106553-109586 GCF_001266775.1 Austrofundulus limnaeus
ACTCCATCCCAGCTCCAACCCCACCCTAAGTGTCTAAGGAAAATAGTGTGAGTGGGCACAGTCATCCGTGGCGAGACTGATGATACCATTCTTGAGGGACTCAGAGATGTAGGACTGCATAGCATTACTCTCAGGTTGCGACAGGGAGTACAAACGACCCCTTGGGGGAGTGGTACCTGGAAGAAGATCTATTGCACAGTCATAGGGTCTATGAGGCGGTAAAGATAATGCTTTAGATTTACTGAAAACCTGTGATAGATCATGGTACTGATGAGGCACAAGAGACCAATTGGGAGAATGCTCCTTTATTTCCTTAGTTCCAGGTTAGAAACCTGACGGTTTCCATGTGGTTACCACAGATGCACAACACAACCTCCTGAGTCTGTAAACTGGAATGATTTAAAGGATGTCCATCCAAGGCCAAAACACTGTGAGGTTTATTGGTGGGTAGTGTCTGCATTCCCAAAGAAAGAGCAAAATCAAGATCAATGAATTCAGAGTCATCACCTGAGTCAATAAATGGTTTAACGATGAACTCCTTACCATTAACTTGCAGAGTACCATTAACTTGGGGAAGACGTGGATCCTGGGATGATGCTGCCAGTTGAAGAGCATGAGTTCTCTGGCTCATCCATATCCAAAAGTTACAAATCTTAATCTACAAGTACAAAGTCGGATTTACGAGTACAAAATAAATAAGACTAATATTTGTTTCCATACAGCTCCTGCTGCAGAGACTTGTCAGTGTAGGGAGGGGCGGGCACTCTGTGTGACTAGCCAACAGGGCCAGCCCTAGACATTTGGGGGCCCTAAGCAAGATTTGTTTTTGGAGGCCCCACTTCACCATAAGTAGACTGTAAAAGATATGCAAATCTAAATGCTGTATGTAATTATGAACCCGGTGCAGAAAATGTGACCTCTAAGAACACAGTGTACCATAGTTTACTGAATGATGCTCAGTGTTGAAACTTTTAATATTAGAATTAACTTTGCTTTGACTACTGCAGGATTCCAAACTTAAAGTTTAAACAAATATATGATGATTGAATACACATACAAATCTTAACATGATCAAGTATTTACAAAATCTAAGTCTTAGTAAATGTATTAAGCATTTAGAGAAAATGCATTAATTGAAAAATAATAATGAAAAAATTATGGAAATATATTGTTTAAAACAACATCTAAAAATAGTGAACACCAGAATTAAAATCTTATTTAAATTGCAGCCCCATTACTTTCGTTTCTAAAAGTGTTATGTTCCTTGTTCCTTCTCTCATAATATTAAACTGTCATAAATCTGACCTCCAACCTCATTTGGTAAATGGTAAATTGACTGTCCTTATATAGCGCCTTTCTATCCATTTGAAGACTTCAAAGTCTCTGTCAACATCTGCAGGAGCTCGGCAGACTCTCTCAGCTCAGACCTGGTCAGACAGATGTGAGGACCATGGAGCATGATCAGCTGCTGGCTTTAATCATCAGTGACTGTACCACTGCATTCAAAGCGTAAAATCAGTTCAAGTTTTCATTAATTCTGTGCACAAAATTCAGTTTTCCAAGAAAGGCATCTTCTCACACTGGTGGGGGGGTCTGGGGGTTCTCCCCCAGCGAATTTTGATGAAATTAGATGCTGTTTCCTACATTCTGGAGTATTTTTAACAGGTTGCTAAACATATTTTTTCCTATGTAAATAAACACTTGATTTCATAACTAGTTTAAAGACAGATTCATCAACTAGTCCATGTATGAATCACCCTGGTTTTAAACTCACTGCTGGCTGAGATCAGGAAATTAATGTGATAATTCATCAAATGAGTTTAGAGTTGCATTTTACTTTTTTTAAATTCTTGATTTAGTATTATTTGTAACACATGACATTGTACCAAGCAGTGCTGACTCAACTGCATGTTTAAAAATAAGAATATTAATAATTTTACCCAATAAACAGGTGTAATTATGACAATCACCTAAATTTACTGCTGGGCATATTCATAGCCAAAATTAACATGACATCATGCAACCTACAAATAAAAATACTAAGAAGTTCCTAAAAGATTATTAAATAAGCAGCTTTTCATACATATCAGGCCATCATTAAGTAATTTTAACTCATAAACCAAGTCACACCTTTCCTCTTCTGTTTTTCAATTTGGGAGGGGCCGCTCGCATTGAACGTTAAGTTTCATCCACCAGCTGCAGCGAAGGTGGCTGCGTCGGTACCCAGCACCATTTTATGGGGTAAAAGATAGGGTTGAGCTGAATACCCGTTTCAGACGGGTATTCGTTACGAATAAAGGGTTTTTGACGAGTACGAGCATGAAACGAATAAAATTTGTCAATATCCGTGCTCGTTATGATTGAAGATACTCATTGGGTAACTGACTGTCTTCACGAGCTGTGATTGGCCAGTCACACAGAGAGAGCKTGCCCCTCCCCTCACAGACTAGTCTCTGCAGCGGGAGCCTCACTCAGCTGAGTGAAGCTGACGCACACACACAAACAGAGACTTGGGCAGACAGCTGATCTCTCTGTGCTCACGGTGCTGTCCAGTTCGCCTCTGTTTCAGTTTGTGTGATGCTTAAAGTTACTTGGTGAACTTGTTTTGTAACAAGCGGGGTTCATTTGACAAGACAGAGCTGAAAACGGCTCGTGTCACGTCGGTTACTTCCTCAAGTCCCAGACGGGGTTTTTTTTTTCTTTTCTTTTTTTTAAACTATCGGCTTTCTGTCAGTTTGGCTGGTGGTGATATAAAATCAGTTTGAACATGGTGCTTTTGAGAAGAATACAGTAAACAAGGCTGACATTTTTTCCGTTTGCCATCACTGGATGTTTGCATGTATCACCAAGTTCACACAGATCATTAAAAATAAAGTCTTACAGACCACTTACACACACATGTCTGAACAGAACCTCTCTCTCGCACGCACACTCATACATGCGCGTGTGCACGCACTCACGCATGCACGCACACACACACACACACACACACACACACACACACACACACACACACACACACACACACACACA